>NW_020799110.1:18486563-18537844 GCF_003259725.1 Athene cunicularia
AGCCTGGCAAATGAAACAAGGTCCATTAGCCTAATATATACATAATAAACATGCACAGAAAATAAAGTTTATGGCAAACTCCATTGAGTATCTTATTTAAACAAAGTATTTTGAATGCTCCAGGGTATACTTGGGAGAGGAGAAAAGGGTGAAAAAGGCATTCCTGGATTCCCTGGATTGCGGGTAAGGAAGTTACAGAATAAATTACTTCATAAATTCACTATAATTAGGTTCATAATATATTTGGCAGTCTAAGTTTGCATTTCCCAAGGGAAGATTTTAAGGATTTTTTTAAACTAATCTGTCATACTTTGTTCTATAGAATACTTGGGAGTCCTGTGCTAGGACTTACCCTGTCTCAGACTTAAAGCTCATACAGACTTTCAGTCCTTGGAAAGAAAGTAAATCTGTAGGGTTATCCCCTAAATATTTAGAGCTGCACAAAGCTGCTCTGGAGTAGCACAGTACTAACACAGTAATTTTAATATATTCCATACATGCAGATGGCAGTTTCTTAGAGCAGCCTGTGCTTGATTTGCACAGCAGTGCTCACATGGAGCACCAAGTCCACTATTGTGCTTGGTGCAATAAATTAAGTGAAGACCTGCCTGGTTTACTTTGGTCTGTAGTTCAAATTCACACCTATCTCTCATATAAAGTATTCGCAAAAACTTGGGGTGGGGGTGGAATATTGTCCATGGATGTTCATTTTTTTCTCTACTTGCCTATCATCAGCTTCACAATAACATGGGATTATTCAGATACTAATTAGACAGAAATATTGCATGTCTGTCTTACACAGAAAAATCATTACAGTTCATTACTCCCAAAAAGCAGAATCAAACCTTCAGTGTTTTGTTCTTAAAAAGTACTCACCCTGATGTGCATATTGTTTTAGTTGGGGGCATCATTAACAAAGTTGAGACAAGACATTGTATAGACAAAACAGTGCATTCTTGAGCCTCCACTGATTAGACCACAGTCTGAGAAGCCATCAATTAACACTGCAAACTG
The DNA here is from genome assembly GCF_003259725.1 of Athene cunicularia. Lineage (NCBI taxonomy): Eukaryota > Metazoa > Chordata > Aves > Strigiformes > Strigidae > Athene > Athene cunicularia. The sequence continues at coordinate 18,487,578 of NW_020799110.1, forward strand.
TAAGCAAAAAATAATTAATTGTTGGTAGATTATGCTAGGGAAAAGTTTGAATGCCTGCAGTAATGATTCAGAAAGATGAAATTGCAATTGCTAATGCATGGAGCAAAAGAAAACAAATCAAGTATAGACACAACTTTAAAAAAAAATCAGGTTAACTCATACACAAAATGTGGAATGATTGCACAGATGCTGTAGTTTTGCTTGCAAAACAACTGGATAGATCTGATTATTCCTGAAAAGTGCAGATCTACCTAGACTGCATCAACTGTTCATCTAGACTCTACAGGTGTTGCTTATGATCTGTTAAAAATCACATAAACTGGAGGGACAAGAATATGTTTTAAAACTCTCCAGAGAATATCCCATCCTCAAGCAGATTTTTCTAAAATAAACACATTTAAAGAGAATGTAAGATGCATTCAGATTTAAGAGAAAGAAAGAGACTCAGAAAAAAACCCAGTTGCATTCAAAGTAGATTTAATCTTCAAAAAATGTTAATGGTTGCTTAAAGCAAATAATAGACATCAAGTAATTGTTGGCATACCTTTACCGTTTGATCCCTGAGTCTGGACACTGGCAACACTGTGTGGATATTGAACAGGAGCCAGCAGCATGCCCTGGCTGCGAAGGCAGCTGATGTCCTGGGCTGCATTAGGAGAAGTATTGCCAAGCAGGCTGAGCAGGGCGAGCCTTGCCCTCTGTTCAGCACTGGTCTCCATCCTTGTAGATACCCTAAAGCTGTCTAGACATGGTCCTGGGCAACCAGCTCTAGGTAGTCCTGCTTGAGCAGGGGGGTTGGACAAGAGATCCATTCTAACCTCACCAATTCCGTGGTAAATACGAAAAAAACAAAATGCCTTCTTCAGACAAAATACAAGGAGAGTGAGAGTCCTGATGAAATCACTCTGAGACCATTTGTCCCTGCTACTAATGGAATGAGTCTCATTAAAATAAAAGAATGGTCTTTACAGCCAGTGCAAAATGTTCTTGGCCATTCACATTATATAACACTATGGAAACTTAGAGAACAAATTCAGTGTTTAATGCTTAAGGGATATCACTAAAACTGGTGATTATAAGCTTTCATTTTAAGAAGACTCCAGGTCACAGAATACAGTAAAGGTATGCCTCTGTTGAACATTTTCGGCATTAGGTTTTTTTTAATAGAGTGTTGGCAAGTCGAGACTCTTGAAATCTTTATGGGAAAAGAGTATCAGTCAACAAAATAATCCAAACATATATATGCCACTATGTAGGAATGTTACACTAGTGAAAACACAGCAAGTACAAAACTGCCATCCAGAATCTCATAAGACTTAACAGCCTAAGGACAGAGATTTTCAGAGACCAGCACTGTAATTTGTCACTTAAGGGAGATACCAAGAACTGAAATTTTTGACCTTGACTCATTGACTCTTCAGTTCTTTCTTGTGTTCTGTTTTTTTCAGTTTAAAATCAGCATGAAAATCATGCAAGACTTGGGCCACACCCATCTGTTGTACAAATCTTTGATACTTTTATCATCATTAACTTCAAATCTCAACATAATTTTTAAGTTTATTGGAGGAGGAAAAATTCTAGGTTTATTTTTTCTTCCTTACCAAACAGAAGACTCTTCTGTGTCATTAGGGAAGACAAATTTACATTCCTGTTTAAAATAGCCAGAGATGACATGAGGCTGTTATTTCATTCTGCAAGATATAGTCAAAGGGAAAAGGCCAGCCAGAAGTCCAAAGGTCAAGAGGAGAGCAGTCAGCGACAGCTCCAGAACCATTTAAATATCCAGATACCAATTTTTTTTAAAAAGCTGAGAAAGAGGCATGGACTCCTTGTTTTCACTTGTGTAGGACTGGGTATCCAGTTTTGCAGTCCTGGTTCTTGTCTGTGTCCTAAAAGACCCTGAGCTCCAGTCCCAGGAATGCTACCTCACTACACAGATCCCACATTCACATTCTTGTTTTCTCGGTTCCCATTTGCTGCAGAGAGCAGGGTTGAGTCCTAATCTACAAAGCAAAAAGTCTAATACAGTTTGCCACATAAAAGACTTCCCATAAAGTCCACTTCACTCACAATTCTAAATATAAAAATCCAAGCTAATTTAGAAATCCTCCAAGCAGAAGTGATTTTCCTTGCCCTTAGTAGGCACTTTTATGTTTCCCTGATGCAGGTTTTAAACTTCTTAAAAGAGCTTTGAGTATCTCTTACCATCAATAATATCTGTCAGACCATGAAACCTCTTTTCTTAATGTTCATCTGTCATCATAGAAGTAATTTCCAAATTCTGATATAGAATTTTGAGGCAAATAAACATCTTGGTTGTTAAATCTAAATTTCTCAATTAAATGGGTACTGATTTACTGTAACTCATTCGTCTTTACAATAAATGAATGTAATAAAATACAGCAGCCAAGTTCTGAAGAGTCAAATAGATATTTGCAGTAGGTATATTACTGTTTAGTCACTGGTATCCTGAAAGATGATTATTTTATATTCTCTTACCTGGTTTTAAATGCTATAAAGTGCCAAAATCAAGTTTCCCAGGTGATATGTGTCACATCCTTACATACCTCACCACTGTTGAAATTTTCAGTTACATGCTAGCACTGCATATTTGTATCTATCAGCAAAATTTATTGTTGGACTCTTACAGGGGGATCCAGGAGAAAAAGGGCCCCCAGGTCCTCCCGGAACTGTTGGAACTCCTCTGCTTCCTATAAAAGGTTACAGCTAGTTTTAATTAGTCTTTCTGCTGTATAAAGTGTGTAGGACCTATTTTGCTACGGTATTTGAAAGTGATCACTAGGGATTCAGGGGACAGGATCCTAAAACATCTTCCTAGTGGCCACATTTTTGTATCTCACCGATCTTACTGGACCTACATTAAACATACAAGTTTCAGAGTAAATGTTTGCTTGAAAGATCTTTATACATATGGTCATAGCAAAATCTGCAGGACTATCCCTAGTTATTGAACCTAAGCATATTTAAGAAAAAGCTATGAAAAATAAGATCAGTAATGGATTGCAAATAAGAAAACCATCATTCCCATTGTTATTTAAAATTCCTATTTTCAGAATTGCTATAACACACAGATATTAGACTACAATTAAGCTTCCTATTGCATAGCAGAGGTGAAATCATAGAACTATTACTCCCAACAGAATACCTGCCAATCTTATTACCTTCCTACCTAAACCTCAGGCTGGGCTTTTATGTCCCAGCTCCCTTTATCCTCATCTTTATCAGCTAATTGGTGAAAAAGTGTGTGGAAGTTCTTACTTCATAGCAGGAGGCAGTGGGAAACAGCCAAGCCTGCTGCCTGGAAGGGATTTGCTTTGGCATCTCACACTTGGGGAACCTGTATTATAAGAACATTTCAACAGAAAACTTACCATAAATTGTATTTCTAGTGCAGCAAGTGCTAATCGTGAACACAGAAGTAAGATAACATCATGACCTCAGTTCAGCAGAACCTCCACATTAGATAGGGGCCTCATCCAAAGATAAATTAAATTTGTTTTCTGTGGCTTCTGCGTTAAAGACTTAACCTCATGCTTAATATCTCAAGTAACATTTAAAGTTAATCATGTGCATGGTATGTGAGTAGATACATTCTTCAGAGAAAGGGGGCTTTAGCAGAATTGTTTGAGAACGGAACTACTACCAATATTTTGTTTTTCCAGTTTAATGAAGCCCTTTATGTCTGATTCAGGTCTTCTTCATCATTGTGTAATTGCAATTTTAAAATTTATTTGTTATAGCAATTTTGAAAATACATGTTTTAGAATTTGGATAATTTCAACTAGGATGATCCTGAAATAACCTCTGTCTGCACTGCCAAATGTGTATAACATGCACAGTTATTTTAAATGCTACATGTATTCATTTTGGGCAAACACTTCTCTCAGCATTGAAATATGTAGCACAAAGATACTAGTACAGAGTGACAAAGAGTTGAAACTGTGCCCACAAAATAGGCAAGAATCCATAGAAAAGTAACCAAATCCTCCCACCTTAAAATTAAATTGTTACACATTTTAAAATGTTTCATAAGGACAAAAGAAGTTATTGTATTTTACTTTTGTATATTTCCCAAATTAGAATTTTGGTGACAGTTTAATTTAGATTTAAGCTGTCAATTGCACAAGGTGTTCAATTCATGTGTTTTTATAATTCTGTGTAGGTCCACAAGGAGATCCTGGATTTCCAGGTCCTGCTGGTGATATGGGGTCAGTTGGACCAGTTGGTCCTGCAGGCCTGCTAGGAAGACCAGGAGATGATGGAACAAGTAAGATAAGTAGGGGATAAAATGTGAACTATATACCAGTAGGAGAGAAAGCAGCTAAAAGAAAACTGTTCTTTGTTCTTGCTTGATGCAAGTCACCAACAGTAAGGATCTGAGCTCCACAGAGAGTTCAGTAAAAATATTAACACAGCACTTAGTGGTCAAAAAAGAACCAAAATGCCCCAAACAGAACATTAAGAATTACTAGAAAAGGAACAAAAAACCAAAGCAGAATGCTACCATGCACTGTAAATCCATGGTATGCCTGTATCTGCCATGGTGTGCTCAAAAACTCTATTCTGCATTCCAAGAAGATACAAAGGAGGGTGATGACAATGACTTTGCTGTGTGCAAGGAACTAGAATAACTGGGATGTCTGAAAAAGAGATGATGGGAAGGAGGGAAAAAAGTATTTGAAGGTCTAAAGCAGGAGCCTCTTTTCCTGGGAATCCTTGAAAACCAAAACATTTAAATTTAAGTCTTTGTTATATAGAAGCTCTTCTTCAGGACAGTTCTGAGTGGTCTGTAATTTCCTCCTTCATATCTTGTAGTAATCGTTATTATGAAGCTGTATGGGCCATATACCATTATTTTCTTTACAGGTCTGCCTGGTCTGCCAGGAGTAAGTGGGGCACCAGGACCTCAAGGTTTTCAAGGTGACCCTGGTTTCCCTGGAACGGGTGAATCAATCCCAGGAAGACCTGGATTTCCTGGACCACCAGGCCTACCTGGACAGCCAGGAAGACAAGGCTTACCTGGACTACCCAGTAGGTTCAACAGCAATTTATATGGCATGAATATTATTCTGCATATTAATAGATTCATTGCTTTTGTTGGTCCTACAAAAAACACAGAGGTGTAAAGTGCATTTTGACAGATACACCAAACTTTATATGTGATGTAGAAAGCATGTTTTTCCTATTATTTATCAATAAGTGAAATGTCAAGATTTTCTTAGTTTTCTGGGTGATTTAAACCCACAAAGTAACATATATGAAATATGTCCCTAAAAATATATCACCTGAAGTTAAAGACACAGCAAACTGGGGAGGAAACCCAAATCAGCATGCTTTAGTAAAGAAACAAGAGTCAAAGTTCTGCAGTTGAAAAAGGAAGAAGTAGTGGCAATGAAAAAACAATGTGTCAGCATCAGCTGTAGCCAGACTGACTTATGGTATGATCTATAAGCAATGGCTTGTAAAACATTTCATAAAATCTTTAGCTTCTCACATAAGGATAGGAAGATAAGGTTGCAGAGAACATGTGATTTAAGCTGTGGAAACAGTCAACCTGATTTATACTAGCTGTACAATTATTTTTTTTAAAGGTATAATCTGTACTGACAGAGGGATCCCTGGAGAACCTGGAGCAAAAGGTCAGATAGGCCTTCCGGGAAGAAAAGGTGAAAAAGGAGAAAAGGGTAAGTATGCCTGGATAGAAACAATTTGAACATGAGACCTTTGCCAGATATGTCAGACATAAATTTGCAAGAAGTTTATGGTAACTTGGAGGATAAGGCCCATCAAAGTGTGGAATTAAAGGGCCTGTTGGCATTGGGGCTTTTAAGTCAGTAATGTCAGTGCAGCAGTTATTCAGCACTGTAAAAAGAGACTGATCTGCTTCACTCCTTGGGAGGACATAATGAAAGAAAATGGTCTGTACAATACTGACACAGAAAAGAAAAAGGGCAGTGTTATTGTTTTGTGTATTAATTTTGCAATTGTTTTAATGTAATTTTGACACATTCACGTAGGAAATCAAGGCCTCTGCTCATGTAGTGCTGGTCCTCCTGGTCGCCGTGGTTTGCAAGGACCTCCAGGTGCTCAAGGAAAGAAAGGACAAATGGGATACCCTGGAAGACATGGAGAAAAGGGTGACCCAGGCTTGTCTGGTGCAATGGGATCACCAGGGCTCCCTGTGAGTAGTTTTCATGAGCTTCAGTGAATAAATAACATCGTCACCACTTATGCAGGAGACATTTCAGCAGAGAGGTGGAGGAACTGCCCTGGAAAAGTATCTGAAAGTTTTATCTAATTTTGCTTTTTCAGTCTTGTTGGAGGATGCATTTTATTAGCTTCTATCTGATTTCCCTTGCGGCAGTGGGCAGAGTTTTACGCTGAGGGACAGAATCCCATGCTGTGTTTGTGGGATGGTCAGGAGGCTTAGGAGAGCTGGTGAATGTTCATCTTGTTTTGTTTTTACTTGTTTTTTACTTGTAGTTTTGAATACCCATTGTTTTTCTTGAAAAAATTGTAGATGCACAAATTGCTCCACTGAAAATGATTTTTCAGTTATTTCCATTTCCAGCAAAACCTTATCGAGGCAAAAAATTGCGTGATGTCAGCAGGTCAAGATGGATTTTATATCAACATCCACCTGGGAGGGGGCAAGGTCTGAAGAAAAAGGAACCCTTGATTTTATTCAGGCATTCCAAGTCATTTTCTTTACTCCTTTTTAAAAAATTAATTGAAAAGCTTAACTAATTTGATATGTTTAATTTATTTTATGAGGCAGCCTGAACATAGAGTGCTTCATTCCCACAGAGTCTGAAAGGCATTGCTCTTTGTTAGTGTTTGTCCCTTTCCTGTTACATATCACTTTATCATCTCCCATTTTCAGTCACTATTCAGCCAAAGTTTGTTCTCCACAAGGATCAGCCACTATAGGCAAAGCCTTGTCTCTCTTCAACATACACATTAGCAATGAAGCAGAAATGGAATAAAAAATTTGCCCTTGATTTAATAGTTCTTAGAAGGAAAAATTAACCATCAAAATAAAGACTTTTCATTTGCTTGAATAGCTTCCTTGCAATGTAACAATTTAATTTCAAGTTCCTCAAGAGCAGAAACTGAATGAACTTTCTGGTAGTAAAGATTCTGAGTACTAGAATCAATTGACAGCAGCACACAATGTTAATTTTTTCCTAAGACCAGTTCATTTCAGTGTTAACAAATCTGACATCCAGTTTTTCATGGAAAAAAAAGATAAAGATTTTTCATGGCAAGGTGGGGGAAAGAAAGTAATTAAGAAACATATAAAAGATACCTTTAGGTCAGATGTGTATTTCTATTTTAATATGGGCGGTTTGCAGGATTAACAAAGTAAATTTGAGCTCAAGTGCTTTATGTTTACTGGGTCAATAATTTACTGGGTGATGCTTGTTGGCTAACTGGGTGAAACTAGCCATTACTTTTGGAAACAGACTTATTTTCTTTAATGTGTTTCATATAGTTTATCTTATTCCTCACAGTGAGCAATAATTCAAAATACCACTTAATCTAAGTGCTTCAGGAATACATTATAAGATGATTTACTGAACTTGCTGTGATTTTGTTTCACCTGTTCTGGTCTGTCATGTGGACTGTACATCCAGGATGCTGCATACCAAAATGATGCCAAATAGAGGGGGTTTTAAATATACTTTCTTGTGTATGGGAGCTATTTCTCTGAAAATATACCTAGATGTGCTTGGATTTATGACTGTTTTATTGGGGTTTTTTGAGGTTTTGTTTTGGTTTAATAGCAGAACCCTTTTTCACATGAAAAAGTGCTTACAAGTTTCCAGATAATTTTATTTCAAAAGAAAAAGGAAAAAAACCCAAACCATTGTGAGACTCAGAGAAGGAGGTGGAGAGGCTCTGTTACTCTAGTTCCAATAGTTTAGTTGCAAGCTTTGCATTTGTTCTGTTCTCTTTTCTTTTCTTTTCTTTTCTTTTCTTTTCTTTTCTTTTCTTTTCTTTTCTTTTCTTTTCTTTTCTTAAAATTCTATTACCTGAGTGGATTATGTGAGATTTTGATCTTTTTGCTACTTTTGAAAGTATACTTTAGACCTTGTGGGTCTGAAATAAAGCCTGAAGCCTTGTCCTGAACACTTTGGTGTTCTTAGATTATTTAAGTAAGAAATGAGGACAAAGTGATCAGTTTGGAAAGAAATAATTCACTTTGATACAGAAGTGCTTTGGTCTAATGAATACATATATAATTTTTCCATTTTTCTGCTCTCTTTTCTTCCTAAATATCTCATTCTGCTATTCAAACACCAATAACTGATCACTGGAACTTGAAGATCTAGATATTTTAACAAATAGTCACTGCTAGTCTCAGATATACCACGTTTTTCAGAAGTCTCTCTGTTTTACAATTGTCATGATTTACAGTCACATTATAAATTATATTTTCTCCACCTATTTCTTAGTGAAAGATTCTGAATAACAGAGGAAACCAGCTAAATAATACCCCAGTTTTTCAACCTTAGTGGCCTTCTATGTAAATATTACATGGTAAAATGTATTTACCCACATGTGCTGTTGCAAGATCAGCCCCTCACCAATGATGATATGCAAACCACACTCGGTTTAGAGAGTTGAGAGTACAAATCAGCATAAAAATATAGAAAAGTATTTATTTTCCCTTCTAAACCCATCAAGTCATAGATTCTTCTGACAATACCAGGTACGTAACTAGACATAGATAACATTTTTTATTAGCAGCTTTGTGGGCTTTCACTCAGTAAAAAAAGCACCACTTACCTACTGCCACGGTCACTTCTGGGACGACAGCCTCATCCAGCAGGCACTGCCCTCCAGTGATTCCCCTCCTGTGCAGCCTCAGTGGATTGTGGGTTGAAGTCTGCAGTAGGAAGAGTTTGTGAATTGTTTGCATCTTAATATTCTTGCATTTACAGCCACAGCTATATACAGCCATGGGTCCAATTTTTCTAGCATTAAAATTTCTTGCAGCTGTGCATCTGTGCATTTGGCAGTCAGATGAAAAGGCCAGCGGCCATTCACACACCTCTTTATAAGTCATCAAAAGACAAGCGTTTCTTTTGGCATGTTACTTTAATTGGTCTGGTTGGGGGAAACAATGCAAGAGCCAGAGATAGATACCTGATTTTCCCCTCGATTCCCACACTGATTTCTTGCTGGAGCTAACTGACAAATTTTGTTTTGTTTTGGTTTTTTGTCAATGGTAAGGGGATACCTGGTTCTGCTGGACAACATGGTGAAAAAGGAGAGAAAGGTGATCCAGGAGCAGTTAGAATAAAAGGTAAACACAAGTTTTTTCATTAGCCCTTTTGTTTCCTATACAATGCCTAGGCAATAGTGTGAGAAAACCATATTCATCTACTCTTTAATATTAAAGTCATTAGTTTGGTGAGTTACTGAAGTCATGTTTATCCAAGCTGCTTTGTTGGTACCATCTTGCTCATCTTCTTGCTAAACACAAAATCAACACAGTGTTTTGTATTTTTTCCTTTATAGTTGAGCCATAAAAGAGATTTAACAGCTTGTTATTAATGCTAACAAATGACTTTTCATGTCATATGATTGATAGGGTCTCACAGAGGTCTGTATAGCAAAGACTAAGCAGAATACAATTAACATGAAAGCATGAAAAACTATTATTGCACAGAAGCCACCTCTTTAAGTGTCATATGCCAGTATCCTAGCTGTTATCTCAACTTAAACCATCAACATCCATCTTGGGAAAAACTCAAAGCCTCAATGGCTATTCAGATTCCTGATTCTATTTCTAAAAATTACTCTTGACCAGGCATTGAAGAGAAAGAATAGGCCAACAGTTGCACAACTGAAATTCTTGTAATTAAATAGATCAAAACTTCTCCACTGTTATGGTTATGATTTGCAAAAGAAACAGAGAACAGCAAATTACAGCAATCTGATAGCAAAATTTAGAAATACTAAACTAGTTATTCAGACAAAAGATTGTCCATCTTACTGTTTGGAAAAGTTAGCTTAGCTTTGGATGCCTGTGTTTGTTTACAAATGTTGGAGCAGGGCAAAACATTTGCTGTTTATTTGCAAAGGATTTCTTGACACATCAAAATGAATCTTTAGGTTAGAATAGGTTTATTGTCCTTTATGCAAAAAATACATTTTCAAAAATATTAGTGCAAGAGAAGTCTAGAGGTAATAAATAAAATAAAAACCTTTTGGGAATATTGATGCAAATATTCTGCATCACGTGGTATTGCTATATCCTGATTTCACTGAAATCCAGAATAAAACCCTGACTGATTTCAATAACAAAATATTTTCACTCTGTATATAGCATGAACAAAAGCCACATTCTTGTGGTGCCTGTAAACATGTCTTTCACAGAGAGACCCAAATTGTTCCATAAGGTGTCCAAGTACATATTGCCTTCCTAAACCTAAAATACCTCATTAAGGAAATGTAAATTCAGGAATTGGAAATTATCATACAGATATGATGAATGGTTACCCAGCATTTATCTGAGCAAAAATAAAAAATCCCAAAACTTACTGCAAATATTATACTTCATTCTTTTCAAATTGTTTTAAGGAATAAAAGGTGAAAGAGGTCCTAGTGGGGTTCCAGGATTTCCAGGCCAAAGAGGTAACAATGGCAGAGATGGGGAACTAGGATTGCCTGGGGAAAAAGGAGCTGAGGTACATCTGACTTTCTCAGATTTTTCTTCCATTTCAGTTAACATATTGTCTTATGAAAGGACTAGCTACTTAATGAAAAAGTACCATTTTATTCCACATTCCTAGCAGATTAACCACTTCTATAATATTATGTTAGCCTAGATCAAAAATCATAGTTTTTATCTGTTGAAAAATTATTCCCTTGAAAGTATTAACTGTTTATTTTAATATTCCTGAATATAATTTCTGCATATTATGAGATCAGGAAGAAAAAAAACCCACAAAACTCTACCCTTTATTCCCATTGACTTTGAATATTTAAAACTAGTATCATCCATGTAGTCACTTAATTGTGGAAGAGTTGTTTCTGCAGATAATTCTCTAACATGGCTTTTGATAATCAAAGGGAAGAAAGAAATTAGGTCCTGTTATTTTTTTATCAACAATTTCTTTCTTTTAGGGTGATTCTGGAGTACCACTGCCAGGTGATAAAGGATTCCCTGGGGTTCCAGGACTTCCTGGGGTAAAAGGAGAGATGGGATTGCCTGGTTTGGGGTTTCCTGGCCCTCCAGGAGCCCGAGGTAGCCCTGGGGACTTTGGTGATACTGGTAATGTTGGGCCACCTGGCCCAAAGGGCCAGAAAGGTAATTTTGAATGTTTACATTAAGAACTAAATAACAAAATACACGTTTGTTAGCATCCATTGTTTCATATATGTTATATATACTGTTACCCATTTATAGTGAAAATCAATTTTGGCAAGCTCAGTGGTCATGTGAAACATGGCCACTGAAAGGTACAATATTGTCAGCACTTAGCAGCAGACACTGGTGAGAATATAAATTGCTAGGGGTCTTAAACCTGAAAAGTGACACTTGCACACTATCAGATTGATTATTTTCTGGAGTTAAGAGTATTCCTAAGTGTGAGGATTTGCAAGGCAATGTTTTTTTGCTGAAGGAGCAGGAAAATACAACTCATACGTAAGGTTTGTTCTGTTTTTTGGTTTTCAAGAAATTCCTACCCAAAAAAAAAAAAAGTACACTGATAGAAGTATGTGTAAAACAGAAATGTACATAGAGTTGAGATGAAAATAGTATTTTTCTTGCAACAGAGACTATCGTAAAGACAAATTTCTGAGTCCAGTTAAAAAAAAAAATAAATCTTTGTCTTTACAGAATACAACTGTATTACAATAATTTGAATCATTACCAATATTCTCTACAAAATAAGTGTCAAGAAAAGTATATTTTAAGATTCTTCATCAAACCTTAAGTAATATAGAAATAACAATATGCATAAACAGGCCCTTCTCTTTACCTTTGAACATCTGGTTGGTTAGTTCCACAGAAATATTACAGTGAATGTTCAGACTTCATTTATTCTAAAATAAAATAGGCCAGTTTCTTTCTCCCTCTTGCTTCAGGTGAGACTGTCTTCATTACATTACCATACCCTGGAAGTCCAGGTCCCCCCGGTTTTAAAGGTGTTCAAGGTATGTTTACAGATGGGAGAATTTTTGGGTTTAATTGAAATGGAGTTTTAAGTTGCTTATTAAAAAAAGAAGCTGTCCTAAAAAGATAGATTGTTTCAGTTTTTCAACAGATACATGTCTCAACATGTAAAACTTCAAATACATGGGAATATACTCATTAATAGAATCAAGGGCCAGATGACAGCAGTTTGTATGATCAGGAGGTGTGCAGGCTGCCTCCGTAGAAATTAATGAATGAAGGTAGCTTGAAACTCTGTCCTGCCTCAGATAAAATGCATGAGAGAGTCTGTCATTGGATAAGAACTAGAATATGTACATCTGGATACTGGGAAAAAGAGGTGTGCAAGGCAGAGATATGCTGCAAGCCTGTAATTTCTAAAACTGTATTGCTCATGGCAAGTTGCAGTTGAACCCTAAAGTCTGAATACGTAGTACCATTACTTCAACTCATTCAACTTAATTTAAATTCAAAGAACTCATCCAGGAACTGGCAAAATGTTGGTTGTGATCATCTCTAAAACATGTGAAATAACCCAGAAAATCCTGGTCAGAACAACTGGAGATACTGGATTTTCAAGCTGCTTAATATGGTATTACACAGCTCCTTGACGCAGTATTGTGGGTGGTAGCTAAAATTTATAGAGACATGAAAGAACAAGGATTAGTGTGTTAAGCACCTCTGCACCATGCCAGAAGCAGCATATAGCAGGAGAATACAAGAATTTGAGTTGACACTCTTGATTTCATGTAACATCAAAATGTTATAGGAGATTATTTTTTTTCTGATTTACTCTGGTGATTTGTGGTCTGCTGTTTATGGATTAGGGAGCAAGTCCATTTAGAAAAACAGCAACCATGTATTTGGTTGTGACTTGGGTGGTGGCTCTTGCCCATAATGTTAGAAGCAGATGAAATCCACTTGTCTTCAAAGCACATGAATATGTATGGATAAAGATGCAATACTGTTTCCTTAGACCACACATTTTAGAGCTCTGAGTTTTTTACATATTTTCTTTCTGTCTCCAGGGCCAAAGGGTTTTAAAGGACTCCCCGGTCATCCTGGACTAAATGGCTTTCATGGGCAAAAAGGCCATCGAGGAAGGCCAGGAGCAGGAATCCCTGGGCCAGAAGGTGAATTATGCTTTTCTGAATCCAGGAGACCTGCTGGTCAAGCTGTTATGCATACATGCAGGGTAAGGTAGCTACAATGGTAGAAAAGAATAGGAAGGACATTTCAATGAAAGCTAATGGAAGAGGAATCTTTAGCAGTTTCCCTTTCTTTCCTCCAGCATTGCAGGTGCTGCAGTAACCTGAAGTTCAGTGTCCAGAGAGGAAATATTCTTAGAAAACTGAGAACAATTAGTACTATTTTAGCAAAGGGATTGAACTGGACAAGAGTGCAGTACACAGGATAGATGCTGCCCCAAAGAAAACTGCTGTCCTTCCAACAGGAATAATTACCTCCTTCGATCCTCATGTGTCATTAGCTGTAAATGAGAAATTTGAATTTAACATATGATGTTATTCTTCCTTGCAAAATAATTTAATTTTGGTTAAATTTGCATTAGAATGTTCCATGGGTTTGGAGGGAAAACAACCCACAACTTCTGAATTATGCCCCATGTGAATTTTAAAATCCTATCAACAGGCTTTCGAGGCAAAGCTGGTGATCCTGGTGATGAAGGTGAAAGAGGGTCTACAGTTGATGGTAAAAAAGGCCCTCCAGGTCCACCTGGCATAGACGGTCAGAAGGGTGTTCCAGGCGATACTACATATGGACCTCCAGGAATCCCAGGCAGCAGGGGACTGCCAGGACCCCCTGGTACACAAGGAGCAAGGGGTGATCCAGGCATTCCTGGGCTTCGAGGTATGAGCCAGTTTTTATGAAGCATTTCCATATGTTCAGAGGAGAAAATCTGAGCAAAGTCAGTCCTGATTCAGATAAAACTTAACTCTGATCTGGATCTATAATAGTTACTGTGAAGGGTACACCCTGGTTTTATGTTTACGTGTTTACAGTTAAGGTTGATCAGCCCCGAGGAGATCTGCTCTGCAGGAAGGGGAAGATGCCTTTACCCAGTCCATGAAGTAACAGCGCAGCTTCATATTCTTACTACTGTTACCTGCTGCTTAGTGACCATCTGTGCTTAGGGCCTCCCACCCTGCCACAGATAGTCCCTGTCTCAGATCGCTTACTCAAATCTGAAAAGAGTGGCAATAGGTGGGAGAACATTCAGGGAGGGGGGGAGGGGGGGTGTGAACTCGTTTGCCCAGAGTTATACAATATAATCCTCAGAATCTTGGGCACTGCACTCATCATTTCTGCAGGGAAGTTTTGCTGGTTGCTGCAGGTGTCTCCACAGTGCCACTTCCTTCCCACTTCACAGCAGATGTTGCTGTCTCCTTTTATAGGTTGTCTTTTGCCTAGCCCTAAGCAGACACACCCCCCTTTCTGTGCAGGGACCCCACTGACTGACTATCGAACTGCTGACCCCAGTGCTGTGTAGCTGGTGCAGGCCAGTGAGCTCCTTCCGTTCTGTTCCTGTGCATCAGAAACTAGCTTTTTGTGCCATAAAGTCGTCCTCACCTGTAGGTGTTCCTTAAAGAAAGATGCTCTCCACAACAGCCAATTCTAAATTGCAGAAAAGCATCAGTTTGCACAAACTATGCAAAAACTAGAGATTAAGAAGGATATTACAATAACAAACATGTTAATTTCAAAATTACAATTGGGAATTCTGAGGGATAGTAATAGAAGTAAAACACTTCACAATATCTTTTGTTTCCAGGACAGCCTGGTACCCCAGGATTTCCAGGTGCCAAAGGTTTTAGAGGCCCAGAAGGTGACACAGGAGCACCGGGCTGTCCAGGCTTCCCTGGTTCACCATGTGACACAGGCTTACCAGGGCCACCAGGACTCCGAGGTGTCATGGGCCTGCCAGGACCTCAAGGTACACGACACAGCTCTAAGACGGGTGCTGCTCATTAGTGAGGGTGTACATTACATATTTCACATTTCCTTAAGGAATATGTAGTGTGCATCTCAGATGTTTCCCAACTTTTCTGCCCTTCCCATACGGTTCCTTAACTGGCCAAGTCACAGTGTGTTCACTGTCAGGTAATAAACAGAAGAGTTATCTCTTATTCTGCTACTCTGTTAAGTTATTCTGTTATTTCTTATCTCTGTTGTCCTGAGTAACTTAACTGAGCTCCTGTCATTACTGTGATACTTTTATCTTTCTTATTCTTAAATTAAAATGTTATTTAGGGAGAGGTAGGAGACACATATATCAAAAGTATTTATGAATTAGTAGGGATTTTTCACAGGGTGCTTCTAATGATAGGTCTCTTACTAAAGAAATATAAGAAAACAAACATGTCAGGTGAAAAATCTAGGCAGAGTCAGCATGGTAGCAAAATTTCCAAGTTATTTTGCCATATTTGATGATGTTTATATTTATACCAAAATCTATCACTTTCTACTTTTTGGATACAATTGCTGAGCCCTTTTTCTGCATTTACATACACAGATTAAAACTCTTTCTCAGGCTTACCAGGCTTCAAAGGTCAGAGGGGAGATAGGGGCCTAGCTGGGCCACCTGGAATCAAAGGTCTCAAAGGCTCTTCTGGCTCACAAGGTCCCCCAGGTCCTCCAGGCTCCCGAGGACATCCGGGACTTCCAGGCAATAAAGGACCACCTGGTTTCCCAGGAGAAACAGGTATGTTAAACATCCCACAAATCACCACATCTCTAACTTCACTTGTAGAGGGAGCTATTTCTACTGCTGTTAAAGCTAGGAAGTACTTTGCACACTCCTCCCTTTCCAGCTTTGAGAACAAGACCCTGCAGGAGAGAAGCAATAACAGCATCCTTTGTTCTTTCTCTTACAGAACAAAGGGATAGAAGTAGTTTGATGCATCCTGGTGCTTTACTTGTTTTACAACACTGACATATTTCCTTGTATTATTTCCTGACTATTTGTAATAGGTTGCTATAATATGCTATAATAAGAACAATATACTTTTTGTTATGTCCAGACAATATCCTTTAATGATGCAGTCTGTGACTGTATACTGATGAGTACTGGATTTGTGGAGAAGTAAGAAGAGGGGGGGGTCAGCAGAACTGCTACCTTGGGCATCTGGAGGGCAGACTTCAGCCTGTTTAGGAGACCGGTTGACAGAGTGCCTTGGGAAGGAGGCAGTCCTGAAGGGCAGAGGAGTCCAGGAAGGCTGGACATTCTTCAAGGAGAAAATCTTAAAGGAGCAGAAGCAGGAGGTATCCATGTGCCAGAAGACAAGCTGGCAGGGAAGACCACTGGCTTGGCTGAACAGAGAGCTTTTCCTGGAAATCAGGAAAAGAGTTTATGAGCTTTGGAAGAAGGGGCAGGCAACTCAGGAAGACTACAAGGATGTAATAAGGTTTATCAGGGAGAAAATTAGAAGGGCCAAAACCCAATTAGAACTTAATCTGGCTACTGCTGTAAAAGACAGTAAAAAATATTTCTGTAAATACATTAGCAACAAGAGGAGGGCTAAGGAGAATCTCTATCCTTTATTGGATGCAGGGGGAAACAGAGTGACAAAGGATGAGGAAAGGCTGAGGTACTTAATGCATTCTTTACTTCCTTTTTTGATAGTAACACCAGTTGTTCTCTGGGTACCCACCGCCCTGAGCTGGAAGACAGGAATGGGGAGCAGAATGAAACCCCCATAATTCAAGGGGAAATAGTTAGCAATCTGCTACATGACTTAGACACAGACAAGTCTCTGGACAGGCTGCCCAGAGAAGTGGTTGAGTCACCATCCCTGGAGGTATTTAAAAGATGTATACGTGTGGTGTTCAGGGACATGGTTTAGTGGTGGACTTGGCAGTGCTAAGTTAGTGATTGGACTTGATGATCTTTAAGGTCTTTTCCAACCTAAATGATTCTATGATTCTATGAGTAAGCAGAGAAATAGCTTCACATTATGTCAAATACTTACAAAAAAATGTGACCTTGGTCCCAAATCATCACTGGCTAACAGGCAAAAGTTCTGAGTAACTGTAGCAAAATTCTGTTTTCCTCTGTCTGTCATCTGGAGAGTAGGAGTCATGATTTCTAGTAGCCACATGCAAAATCTGGTGGTATGTAAGGCTATGCATTTATTGTATTTAAAATGTGTTGGGGATAACTGCTTTAGTAGTAAGTGTAGCCTAAATCTCCAGGGGTGGCAGCAGGGAGCGGGGAAGATGTTTGTTTTAAAGCAATCTGGATTTCTAGACAAGTTTGATCTTGGCATGAAGCCATGCTCCAACTACTGTTCTCTAGCTTTGCTGATTTCCTAAGGAGTCCTACTAAACTTCCTGCCTTTTGCTTCATGCTCCTCCTTAGAATATGACAGCAACAGCATAGCACACTGAATACGTAAATAAAACATTTAATATTACCAGGAAGCAAAGGCATTCAAGGACCCCAAGGATTCCCAGGACTCCCAGGAACACAAGGCCCAATGGGAATCTCTGGCGTAAAAGGTGAAGAAGGAAAAGGGGGTCCACCTGGGCCTAGTGGAGAATGTGGGGATACAGGAATAAAAGGTTTGTGAAAATCCCCTTCACTCTCTAGTTAACATTACCACTATGATTAAACTGTGCTAGGAATGTATTTACTTTTTCTTCTTGTTATAAAGGTATATTCAGTTCTGTTTTCAGAGATACTAAAATACTAAATCCAGTTATCTCACTTATTTCACATAATGAAAAATAACTAAAGAAAAATTAATTTCACTCCAATCAATAGGTGCATTTACCACTAAATCAGAGTAAGATCACTTATTCAAACAAACCTTGAATTTTGTCCTGTACACATCTGTGTTCTTCAATCTATGTGAAATGTACAGGAAATAATCTTTAAATACTAATACAGGAAAGAGAATAACCATCTCCAAGGTGCAATCACAGACAGTACACTGTGGAGTCGACAATAAAATCGCCATCTTTCATATTCCAGACAAGCAGGGAGTAATTCTGATTTAACATCACCTGAGTTACTACTGAGTTAACTAAAAAGCAAGAGAAGGATAATAAATTCTGTTAGCAGTGAGCCTGCTGAAACAACTGAGAGCTGCATTAGTATTTGAAGGCTTTCTCTGTTAGGGAAGTTGTCACTAAAATTAATTTTCAGGACATGTCACTCATGAAAATTTACTTACATTCCATATGTTTGGTTCAAAGGTGAAAGAGGGCCTCCAGGAGACAGTGGCTGCATTAACATCCGTCTTGAGAAAGGAAAAAAAGGGGAACCAGGGTTTCCTGGTGAGAACGGATTTAGAGGTGAAAGAGGTAAATTCATAAAAGAAAGCTGATATAAATCACTGGTGTTTTTCACAAGTCTGGACTCATAACTGCAGTAACTTCCAGCAGTTTTATCGTGTCTATAGATTCTTAAACAAGCAGGCTGCTTTCTCTGGACAATTACTAAGATGATACACAAAGTGTAAAAGCATAGCCATATTCAAAATAAGTGTCAAATAATGGCTTGACTATATTGGTCATTATCTTGTTCTATAAAACTTCAGGTGAAAAAGGCAATACTGGTTTCAGAGGCATGCCAGGATTTCCAGGGAGGAATGGTGTCCCAGGACTGCCAGGTGACCATGGTGACACTGGACTGATGGGCTTTCCAGGATCACGGGGTTTCCCAGGACCAAAAGGCTTTGAAGGAATCACAGGTTTTCAAGGACAACCAGGTGACCAGGTAAACAAAGTGGTAGTGATCTGTCCTGGACCTTGCAGTTATCTCCTGCCTCCAAGAAATATGATGAAGGGTGCTCCTTTTGTACTTACCCATTAGATGTTCCTTTTGGGAAGAGATTGCCTGTATGATAGGAAAGATAACTTCCCTAATGCAACACTTCAACGCTTTGATTACACTTCAGCAGGAACTGTAGTCAGTCAGCAAAGGGCGTCTCCCCTCTCTCCTAGCTGCATGTTGTGATTTTGTGATATTGCCACTTGGTGGAACTCCAGGCTACACTGCACTTGGGGCAAAAAATGGATGCACAATCAAGTCTTTAACATTATTCCTAAGAACAGATTGATGAATCACTTACTGCAGAGATGATAATGTAGCAGCAGCACAAGTATGAAGTTAATATATAGCTGCTTCTTTATTATCTTGCTATGTGAAGCAGCCAAGCCAATAGACAAGCCAAAACAAATCTTCTGTGCCCATACCGACAGCTTGCACCAAGTGGAACCCAGGCAAGCAATGCTGCTCAAGAACAAATATACAAAACCACACATAGAGCACATATGGTTATAGGCTAAAATTCTTCACTGTCTTATATGCTAGGTAGACAGGCAGTGAGATTACATGAAGCATAAAGCACAGTTGGTTTTTTGTAAAGGGACATATCTTCCCTTGTCTTGTATTTCTCTGAAGAGATAATCTGTGTTTTGCTGAATATAGGTCATTACTCAAAAGGAAAAATAGAGAAATCTTTGCATTTTTACTGTTACATCATATTTCTGGTTGATGTTCATAGTAAATTTTGGGTAATATACAACAATATTTTGTACATTTTTATGGTACCTTTTAAATCAAATTACTCAAGCCAGCTGTGGGGAATTTAAGCTGTTCAAGCCAAAAGTTAGCATAAACTATAAAAGCACAAATTCTAAATGATTAGCAAGTCTAATATACAGCTTCTTGGAAGTGTCAGTGGTCAGTGTTAGACATGTAACAAAGACAGCATGCTTTTCTGTTGAGCTTAAGATACAGTTTTGCTATTCATATTGATTGCTGGTCCGTTTACCAGTGTAAGAGAACCAAACGCTCTTATAGATCATTCCTGCTACACATATCATGTGTCAAACACTTTTATTTTGTTTTTTAAAAAATCAGGGTGACTTTGGCTTACCAGGAATCCCTGGAAATCCAGGACTGACTGGCCTAAAAGGATCTAAAGGTAATGAATTTATATAGACATGCTTTTGAAAAGAGCAGGATTGTTAGGATGCATACACTCTGATAGATGGTAAGGACTCACTTGAAAAGGGGAAGCAGGACAGAAGTGAAAATAATTAAAACATGAATTTCATTAGAAACGAGTCTGAGTTACCCGAAGGCAGAATTTGCGTTTCAGTATATTCTTTAACAGTTTGTTACTTTTAAAGTAGGTTTAATTTAGAAGATAAACTGACGTCAGATCTCAAAAGAGTTTAAAAATTCCATCAAACACATGTAAAAATCCACTCTTATGGAGCTGTAAAATTTGTCAAATCAAATAAGAGAAAATGCAATCATTAGGGTATTATGGTATGGTATTATACAGATACATACTATTTTTTACATATTCTAACATGATTTATAATTTCTTTTATATCACTGATTTTCAATATTTTTCAGGCTATGATTTCTGAAAGTGTAGTGTAACAAATCAGTCAGAGTTCACACCCATGCACACAAAATTATTCTGTTGAAAAGATGAAGTTTTGCGTATTGTTTTTTACATAGGTAGAGATTACTCTGAAAAATTTATCTATAATATTTAGATTTTTAAAAGTGTTTTGAAGAAATACAAAATGGTGTCATGCATCATATTCCAGATTTCCTTGGAGCAGGATTGCATTACTAATAAATAACAAAATTAAATCATTGCCTGGAAAAACATTAAGGGGACAGGAAAAGTTATTTTCCGTTTTTTTAAAAAAATTCAAGACCTTTTCAGCCAGGGAATATATTCCCACAAAAAAGAACAATACTCAATAACTTCTATGAAATGTATTGAAAATAAATTTACTGGAAAAGTTATCCTTAAAACTAAAGCAGAAAATAGCAAGTAAAGGTAGGGATTGCTATGGCAGGGGATTATTAGCAACACTTGAACTTGATATTTCCTCTTAACTCTTCACAGCAAAATCAGACATTGAAGCTGGAGACAGCATGAATAGGTAGGAGAGGTCAGGCATTTATCCAGACAATGTAAGGCAGAATTGCACAGAATTACTGATTCTTTGATAAACAAGAATTTCAGTACAGACAGAAAGAAGGTGGTGTGCTGGCTTAAAGTCCTCAGCTAGACCCTAAAAGGTCTTTGCTGAGTCAACAGACTCACACTGTATTAATTTGCACAACCTCACAAACCTACATAAGTTCTCTCTGTTTAATAAAGTGTTAAAGGCAATAACATTCAATATCTCATTTCTGGTATATGCTTTTGGTATTGGGAAAGTTCCCATAATTTTTGTTTCTGGTTTTTTTTTGTTTGTGTTGTTGTTTGGTTGTTGTTGTTGTTGTTTTTTAATTACAGGAAGTTTACATTAATACTGCCAGGAATCATAATAAACACAAACTGAGTTAGTAGTTCAAGACAAACTGAGCTGGCAGACAATTTGCATGTGCCAAAGCATTTTTTCATTCTGTGATCTCTGAGTTCCTTTTACAGCTGTTAATATCTATGAGTAAATTATCTGATCTTACAAAATTGTCCAGCTTTGGTTTTGTGGATGAAAAGGACACTTGCATGAAATGAAAGTCATTGTACCTCAACAGGCAAGAGAGGCGACCCAACTCCTCTGCTTGGTACACGTGGTCGAAAAGGGCCTCCCGGAGATCCAGGATTACCAGGTATCTCTGTCCGACTGAAGAAAAAATTGGACTTAAGAACTAATTTTCTCTGTTTTGTTAGTGGGGAGGGTGCTCTGCTTTCTGTGCATATTGAGCAGTATTTTCTATAGTTATAAACACAGGCATTGGAGAGGCATCATAATGTGCAACATGGCTAGCACGAACATAAGAGGTAGAGCCTGCTGTTTGTCTAGTACAGCACCAACGAACTTTTCAATACTTACCAGAATAAAACCTGGCTTGGCTATTTTTTGCTAGCCATTTCTGCTCTTCCAGTTATCACCAGAGAGATCAGTATAATTAATTACTAATAAATAGATGCAAGGATCTGAAATATTTGAATAAAATGCTTTTTCTAGTCTAGAAACCCCTTACTGAACTTTTATATTTTAAACTTACCATGAGATGAAGAATGGGCAGCTTTAAACAAATAAATGCTAGATTTTATTTTATTTCTTCTTTAAGGGCTCTGTGGATTCCCAGGAGAGAAGGGTTCGTCAGGTATCCAAGGGCAACCTGGAAGACCAGGATCTAAGGGTGACCCTGGGTACCCAGGAATACCTGGATTTCCAGGTAAAGCCAAAGTTTAAAAAATAGTGCTTCGTAACAGCTCAAAAGAGATATGGAACAGGAAAATGCAGCTGAGGAGGCACCTCTATGGAGGAGGCTAGAGAAATCAGAGGTCGTATAAAGGCACTTATCAAAAGCCATTTCAGTACCTATAGACAGCAGCAATAGTCTGCTCTGAGTCTCAGCGAGCAAGAAACATCAACTCTTCATACATTCCCATAAACTTTCAGGCACCTCTGCTTCACATAGTGTTCTGCATAGCATGAAAAAAAAAAAAAAAATCAACAGTTTAATAGATTTGCATATTCACGGATTTTTTTTTTTTCCCCACTCTCAGGAGCTACAGGTTCTCAGGGATTGCCAGGAGAACCTGGAGAAAAGGGAAGACATGGAATTTTGGGACCTCCAGGATTGCAAGGGTTAACTGGATCCCAAGGCAGAAAAGGTAAAGGGTGTACAGTGCAGTTCTTCTGGCAACATGACAGCACCAAACATAAATACCCTTATAGTAGTGAAAATGGAAAAGGCCTACCTGTGAGCATGATTTTGATTCTGTGTTCTCTTAAACTACTAGAAGAATTAAGCCAGTTCCCATCATGTTTGAAAAGTAACACAAATGCTACCTCAGAAAACTGGGCTACAATCTCAAATGAGTGAGGAAGAAAGCAGAAACAGATTGTGGCTTAGCTGATGTAACTGATAGCAGAAGTTAGGAAAGAAAAGGGACTTTGCAGTAATTCAGAAGTGTCACTTTCACTTCAGTTATGCTGCGTTCTACCTTTTCACCATGGAGTGCCACTGTTACTCTACAAAGCCTGCAGACTGCTATGGACAGTTTTGTCTTCTAAATTTGTTTTAACAAATTGTGATAAGGTAACTTGGGTTGGTTTTTGTTGTTGGTTTTGTTGGGTTTTTGTTTTCTCCTAAAACTGATTTTTGGTGGATTGAACACAGAAATGTAGCCTCCAAATTCTAACTTAATCTTCTCACAATGATTGTTATGTTTAGATTGAACAACAGTTCATCTATTCAGTTGCTTTTGTTGGAGAACATTATTAATTTCTGCTATACTCAGAATGATACACTGAAATTATGTTACATTAACACTTCATAAAGAAGGGTAATCAACTATGTACTTTGTATCCTCACCCTGTTATAGTGTGCTTCATAACCAGTTCCCAGACAAGAAGGATATTAGTGACTCATATACAGAAATCACAGTAAAGTAACACTTGGGTCTATGATAAATGGTTAGAGAGGACAACAGACTCACTTTTTCAAATTCAGCCTGAGGAAATATTGAGAAAGTTTCTTATAAGCTACTGAAAATTTAAATGAAAAATGGAAACCATTTATGATTACTTGCAGTAAATAAGTGGTGCTGATTTAAGCTGTCATGACAGATTCCTTGCTGGTGCATAATCTGGAAGAGAACATTTCATTGTGGCAAACAACATTTGCTGTAACAGAGATCTACAGCAACAGAGGTGTCTAAATTGAGAGAGGTCACAAAAAAAGAGAGCATTCTTCTGCTGAAGACTTCTTAGTAGCAGATGCACTCTTTCCTTCTCGACATAAGTGGTGAGACACTTCTTTTCTATGTTGTACAGAAGCTATCCCAAGTCCTGCACAGAAAACATAACAAATTAACACATGTGCTGCAGAGGGAAAAGTTCCGTTCCAAATGGCAATTCATTAGAGACCAAGTTGCCTGCTAAGCCTTAGGATTCTAAATATTGCCAGCATAGTTGAAAAGAAGGTTAACACCTTTGAAATTATAGCCAGTAATGAAAACTGAATGGAATTTGTATTCCAACTGGAGAATATAGATCTTAATGCTATTTTCAATAAATACTATTGCTAGCTTTAGAAGTGAAATGGTTAATTTGCTGTTCATAGCTAAGTACACAGCCTTGTTAATCTAATTGCTTCTCATTTACATTAAATGTCTTGTGCCTGAAGAACTTTTAGATTAAAAAAAATTAAACAGCATCTAGCAAAGCATAAACACATTTTCTTTATTACAGAGATAGTTTTACTAGTTAAGGGCTTAGTCTGGCAAGCCTTACTTGTGTGAGTAATCCTTGATGAAGCAACTAATATTAAGAACATCGGCAGAATTACTTGTGTGAGTAGAAGCTGAATTGGGCTGTAAAATACAGAAACAGTGGTTCATACACAGGTCAGCCAATTCAGCTGTACCTAGAAATATGGGACTACAGCAATCCAAAAATCTAGAATTACAAGGGCTGATATTATAATGGATTGTTGGCAAATGTGTCAGAAATTCCCTGGAAAGCAAGTAAACCAAGCCATCAATCTTGACTGAATGAGCTCAAGATCAAAAAAGTTTTAAATGGTGACCAGGGTGCCAAAAATAGTTAGGAGTTCATAATAATTTTAAAATACCACTGTTAAATTCCCCAAATTGGCATGCAACTGTTACATAAATTTGAATATGGGAACATGCCCAAAGCACAAGCAGGCTACAGAAAGCAAGATCGAAACTTAGAATGTCATGAAAAGTTAAAGAGCAGTTAATTAAGGGCATAGAAGATATTACCAGTTGGATTACTAGGTTGGATTACTAGTATCCCATGTTATAAAGGGATTACATAGAGAATACATTATCAGTGTCTTGCAGGTTTTCAAACAATCTTCTGGATTTAAAATTTTTCCAGTCCGGTGTTTGCTACAGGCTGGGTTTTTTTGCCTTTTTTCACCCCCTTTCTTTTCATTCCTTTGTTAAATTTTAACTAAAATACTTTAACAGTTTCTGAGAACAAAGCTATGGGGTTATTATTTTTGGTGTGTCTGTTAGAGAACTCTAGTGCCCTTCTATTTTTCCTTTCTCAGATGATCTATCTTTGAACTAGGAACCTTTAAATTTGGCAGATGAAGCAGTTGAGGAAGGGCATTCGTGTTGCCGTTCCTACAGCAATTTGTCGCTGCCAAATTTGACCAGCTTATAAACTTTAAAAAAATGAAACCATTCATATGTGCTTAAGTAGAGCAGTAAATTCTCCCATGATCCATGCTCTGGCTGTACAGCAGTTTTGTGTGCTGCAGGACATGCTGGGATCAAGCACAGGAGCTGAAATGAGAACCTACATCTACTCCAGGAAGTAGCTAGACAAGGAGAATGAGACAGAAGGATAATTCAGACTTGTGGAAAAAAACACTGCAACTGGACTGGGAATTCTACGTGGCAGGGAGAGGAACTGGTGGGGAAGAAAACTGGACAGAGATAAGCAGCAGAGGTGGGAAAGAGAGAGGAATAGGCACTGACAGTATTGTTCAACTTCTTGCTGATCAGTGTCCACTCTATCTGTCCCCCTCTGGAGCAAGAACCATCCCAAGTCTGAAACCTCTTTGAAACCTGTTACCAAATGACCCATCAGTTTTGCCAAATATGTTTAATCACCAGATGATAGGCTGCTATTTGCATTTAATAAGTGTACATCTTCACATTTGACTACATCTATACAACTTAGGAAACTATAAAGTGCTAATGAGATGGAGATATTTTTACCTTCCACTGCAAACAGCAAACACAATCTCAGATCAGTTCCATTAAAAAAAAAAAAAAAAAAAAGGATAAAAAAAAAAAAAAAGGATTAAAAAATGCCATCTATGTTTTTACTTATTGTGTTTTAGCAATTTTGAAAAAAAAAAAGCACAGATTATAAAGCAAAATTATATCTACCTACCATGAATACAGCCTGTGATCTGGTCATCTAGTGAACATCACTAGTGACAAAACTGCTCAATACTATCAGATGTCAGCATAGGTCTCAGTTACAGATTTGTTGTCTTCAAAGACTTTGTGCTGTTCAGTTTAAAGAATTTTTTTAATAGTGTAATGTAACGAATCATAGTTTTCTGTGTGAAATCTGCAGGACCAGGGAAAAGACAGGTAAAAATTTATCTTTTTCTACTGCAGCTAGATTAAATCACATTTACATTTGGAACAGAAGCTGTAAATAAGTTACAGCTTTACAGTTATTTTAGGTAGTGTCTGCATCCCAGTCACCTGGTTGTGTGCTAACACAGCTAACTTTGGACTAGTTAATTGCATTAGCAGTAGTAGTCTAGCCACAGACAGGAGGTTCACTATAGAGTAAATTAGCCCATACTGAGTTTCCTGCTGCTAGCTTCAGAGTAGAAACACCTAAAGGAATAAAAGGTATCTTTTCCGATTGCTCTGATGTGAAACTGTATTATGATGACTATTTTCAGATTTTTCACATTTTCCTTTCCAAAAAGACTGCACTTAGATGCAATGTGATCTCATCTTCAGTTGCCAATAAGAATCAAATTCAGCAAATACCCTGTCTTGATCCAGAATGTGTTGTCAGGAAAAAAACAGCATCATTTTTAATTGTGACTGTGAAAGATTATTGTGGCACCCAGTCATGCCTGTAATACCTCTCAGGTCTTCCTGGACTGCCCGGACTGGATGGCTTGGACGGACTGAAAGGTCAAAAAGGTTCTACAGGAGCTCCAGGTAAAGAAGGAAAATGGCTTTACGGAACAGAAAATCTTCTCTTAAATGACTGCATGTGCAAGGAACGATGCACATTATTTTGATATTTGCCTTGCCCAGAAGATATCGTTAAGACTCAGACTAAAGTTTCAAACAGTATCTAAAGTATGCGTAATGACACACCTGCAGTTATTTGTGGGGAAAACTTAAACTTCCATTACTCATACAGTTTTGTTGGAATCTTTCAAGACTGTTTATAAAACGAAAATGTTCAGTGCAGATGATTCAAAGGAGAGCCAAGTCTCCAGGTTTTTTTATATGTAAAAGATAAAACTAACAAATTAAAAGGAGACATGAAATCCCAGCCCCATTAAAGTCTATGGGCAGTGTGCCACAAATTTAAGAGGAACCTGGATTTCACTTACGCTGATCTATTTGCAACTTTCAAAAGGTGCTTTTGAAGCGGTATTTAAAAAGAGTGGTCACCATCTATCTAGAGATTACAACTCTATGCTGATAGAAAATTGACTTTAGGACCATGCAATCAGTTTACATTTCAAGTTACAGACAATAATGACACCATACAAAATAACCCCTGAAGAAGAGCATTAAAGCAAAGAGATTACTTTCTTTGAAAGAGATGAATTAGGGCCAGATTCAACAAAACTCTATCCAGCTTCCAAGAGAGAACCAGAAAAATAGTACTAGGCAACCCTTGCAAGGAGGAACATCTGCAGCTGGTATTTCTATTCTGCACATCTGTATTTGTACTCACTATAAGCTTTATGTACGTAATTGTTTTCCTATACAGGTCAAAGTGAAACAGGGCCCCCAGGATACCCAGGAGAACTGGGACCAAAAGGAGACAGAGGTGAACCTGGATGGCCTGGTATTTCTATTCCAGGCCCCCCTGGAGAAAGGGGATTCCCAGGATTCCCAGGTAAGAAAGAGTTTTCTTCCTACTGGTGCCCTGCAGAGATGAAATGAAGTTCATACAGGCTCTTCCCCTGGTTAGTATGAACATCAGTACATACCCAGAAGATTCCATCCCTAAAAACATCTCTGTTGCTGTAACATGCTAATGTTTCCTGAGTAGGTACAGACACCCCAGTATTTCTTGCTTGTTATGTTACAGGAGAGGAAAGAACGAGAATAGAAAATTATGGACTTGGACAGACTCAGGGAACTTCTAGGTAGAGTTGCTTCTTAGGAAGAAATTCCTGAAGAAAAAGAGTGCAGGAGTCACAGAAATACAGTAAATCAACTATTCTTGATATAAATGCAGGATGAAACTGTTTCACAAGATTGCTATGATTATTTAAGAGCCTTGGTGATACAGGAAAAACATAGAAATAGGAAAAAGCAAGTGTTTGAGGAAGGGTCACTAAGAAGGTTAAGAGATTGGAGCATTTGTCATACGAGGAGAGGCTGAGGGAGAACTGCTCAGGCTCCAGAAGAGAAGGCTCAGGGAGGATTTTATCAGTGCGTATGAGTACCTGATGGGAAGGACATGGAGACAGATTCTTCATAGTGGTATCCAGTGACAGGGTAAGAGGCAGTGGGCACAATCTGACATACAGGAAGTTTTTCTTAAATATAAGGAAGAGTCTTGGTTCTCCTGTGAGGATAACTGAATATGGGAACAGGTTGCCCAGAGAAGTTATGAAGTGTCTGTCCTTGGAGATACTCAGAACCCATCTGGACAGAGTCCTAGGCAGCCTGCTCTAGCTGACTCTGCTTTGAGGAGACGGTTGGACCAGGAAGTCTCCCAGGGCTCTTTCAAGCCTCAGCAATTCTGTGATTAGAAGTGACATTAACTTTGCTCTACCAAACTTTGCCACAGCATCACATATCACACAGAAGAAAAATAGCAGAGGTAAATTCTGGTGAGGTGAATTATTTTAAGATGAAGACACAGTCATTTTTCTCAATTCAGTTACTAGTTCGTGAACTGGGGGAGTCAACAGAATGGTGCTGTTGAGGAAAAATGTCAGAAGTTTAATTCTAAGATGTATTAAGACTGCTTGACATAGGATGGACAAGGCCTCTTATGGTATACTGTGTCCAGCTTTGACAAATTAGGGAGAACTCAGTAGAGAGGAAATGGAAGGATGGGGTCGAAAACAAGACTGAGGAAACTAGATTTGGGGTTTTGTAGAAAAGAGAAGGCAACAGAGTGCAACACATGCTAACAAGCTGCAACTCTTCAGAAATGTTATGCAGAGAATGGTAACCTGTAACTTTTCCTGCCTTTCACACGCAAGGGCACTAATGTTTTATGTTGCAAAAATCGAGATTACAAATTAGGGAAAAAAATACATTTAAGGCTAGTAAATTTATCTTGTTCACTGATGTTTTTAAGAAATGGCTGAACTCATTTTCACATGGAACAATCTGAGAATACTCACCTGTCCCAGGCAGAATGATTTCATAGTCCCCATTCATCTTACATTCTTACCATTTCTCCTGTTGTTAGAATTCGGGGGAAGATGACTATTTGTGGTGATATGTCAATGTGTGATGATGCATTATATAGTTTAAATAGATTTTACGGAAAGAAAGAAAAATTTTTAAAAGATAACAAATACTTTCATTTCTACAAGATGTCTTCATTAGTCTAGTCACTCATATGTTCAAGTATACAAGTGAGAGCCTGCGTTTCATCCATGACTTCATATGTTAGCATTCTTTTAGTCAATAAGTTATTTCTGTAATCTAGAAAAAAACTCAGATTTTTTTTTTCTTTTCTTTTTTGTACAATGTAATTTCTTAGGCAGAAGAGGACCTGTTGGACCCACTGGACCTATGGGAAGATATCCTGATAGCGCTTCTCCTGGTCCTCCAGGTGATCAAGGACCACCTGGTTTAGATGGCATCAGAGGTATTAAAACCAAAAATACCAAATTTGATCATGTAAAAAAAACCCTGAGGCTACTAGGTTGCTGTCTGGGGAACAATGTATAAAAGTGCATAGGGAACGAGGAAACTAAGCAATATCTCAAGTGAATACACAGAGACGTGAACACTGGAATGATCACCAGAGCAAGGATAAAATACACATCTCCAGATTCAGTTTTCTGACCCACATGGTAGTTCTGGAGAAGTCCTGCTGCTACAACATATCTCAGTTTCCAAAGAAGCAAACAGAAATAAGATTACTGGCCTCTTCCTAGCAAGAAGGCTAACACACATTGTCCAGAAGCCTGATGTTGGTAAACCAACAAAGTGCTTGCTAATCTAAATCCAGCCCTGGGAAAGCTAAAACTGGCAACTCTTTTGTCAGCATTTATGTAGGCCTCACTTCTGTTACAAGCAGGGGTTGCCAAGGGATCCAGTCAGTTCCTATAGATTCTGGTCCTCAAATGGAGCTCCTTCAAGCTGTTCTGACCCCTTACATTAAGTATAATCTGAACCCTTCCTTACCCAGTACAAAGACTTCCTATTGGGAAATCGGGGATGGAGACTAGAAGGGTAAGCAACACTATAATAAATAGAGAGAAACAGTATCTTGGTGTCACTAATTTGCCGCCTTTTGTTTGCACAGAATGTACATAGTTTGGGGAGCTATTCCTATTGTCTTCCTTACAATGTCTTGGACAAAGGCTAATGTTTCCAAAAACACGCAAAGGCTGTCCTACATGCCAGGGAAAAAACCCAGAAGTAAAAAACCACGATGGAACATGACTATTTTTAGATGTTTATGCTTTGTGTATAAATTAAGATTAAAGTTATTTTACCATAGGTCAGCCTGGGAATCCTGGTCCTCCTGGAGAGACTATCTTTGTGCGAGGAGATCCAGGTGATACCGGTATTCGAGGGGCACCAGGTAATCCTGGGCAGCGAGGGCAACAAGGAGCCAGAGGTCTTCCAGGGAATCAAGGCAGAGGCGGCCCAAAAGGTATGATCTGAGATGTTTTTAACTAGCATATGCACTTCTGGCCAACCCTATGCAAATTGTGCACAGGGGGTTGCCATTGAGACTGAGCCAGACAGAAGGGGTAGGCTGGAGATTTCATAGCTCCGCTCTGTTACCTACAGAGGAGACAAGGCTGGAGTAGAAGGTCAGAGTAGAGCCAGATTCATGTGTACTGCTTCCAACAGCTTGCTGGAAGACTCCTCTACCAACCTGAGAACGAGACAGTAAAACAACTAAGTCTGCCAGATAAAGCAAACCTTGACCTCTCTGCAGGGTCTTGAGAAACCATGGAAAATGCAGATGTGTTTGAACAAACACAGACTCCACATCTGCCCCATATCAATAGCTTTGGGCTTTCAACAGATTCTTTAGTTTGAAAACAGGCATCTAAATACTCTGTTTCCTCCACACACCTCAGAGAAGTCCTACCTACACCAATCCCTTCCAATTAATTCAGTTTAAGACCAGGGAGAGGACAATGCGTGTTTCTGGGAGATAACAGTTGAGCTGTCCCAAGCATCTTTTGTTACTCAAGCAGCCAGACTTCATCTTATTTATGTGTTCGCCTTCTCAGAATGCAACCACATGTAACTGTTCAACTGCTTTCTATCCAGGTCCTATGGGAATCCATGGCCCCCAGGGTCCACCTGGTGCTACAGGACAACCAGGAGACCAAGGTTTTCAAGGAAAACCTGGTCCCAGAGGTCCCACAGGTACTTGTGAACCTGTTGCTCATTGTCACTCAATTGTATCCATGATCTTACTATTCATACATAATCTTACTAACGTTTACTTGCATACAGACCATTTAAACAATCTCATAATAAAACCAACTTAATTGATTTCTCATTTGAGCTGTGTAAAAATTTCTGGACTATGTATTTGTTTCTAATGTAACTTCATGTAAGTGCTTTCAGTTCTCATTCCATTCTTTACTCTAATTTACATGCCTGAAACTTGTTTCCACCTGCACCACAATGGCCGCAATCTGCTTTCCATTTTTCAAATCCTTCAGGTTTCATAGGTAAGTTCATGACTATTGATTATTGTTCTTTTCTTGTGGGCTTCCTTCTGTATAGATACGTTCCACCTTTATTAGAAGGTATTCTTGGCTTGGCTGCTAGGAATAGTAAGATACTGCTACAACATAGTTCTAAAAGATTTTTCACATGAATAGCTAGCACTTCCAAGCAGACAAATATTGTGATAACGCTACATTGAGAAGTTTATTGCTGTGATGTCAGTTAGATTTGCAAAACACTTGTTTCAAATTATCATTTTGGTTTTTGGTTGTCTTACAAGATTCTTTCTAACAAAAAACTTAACAAAAGCTCGAATCCCAACACTGGATTACTACAAACACTAAACTCCTAATCTGACTAAATTGATCCAGTTCTGATTTTGTTCCACAATGCAAATAGCCACTAGCTTTCAGTAACTTTCAATACATAAAATGTGTCCATTCTTTATTTTTTATTATTGTAATTATTTTAAATGAATATTGTGAAGTAGGTTCTTCGGTCTGCTTATTGGTGGTTTTGCAGCCACAGAATAGGCAAAGTGCTATAAATCTTCACATTACCAAGGTGTTTGCACTGAAGTTGGGTACATTTTAAGCTTTAACACAAATCAGTTTGGGGCACATTAAGACAGAGACTGTACATCAAATATTTGAAACATAGCAGCTAGCATACACTTGCAAACACATGCTTGCCATACTGTTAAATGCTGTGCTAAAAGACTAAGAGTAAAACTAAAAGCAGTGAGACTCAGTAATTCAAGATTTTAAAATACTTAAAAGTATACACATGAATACCAAAAGCAACTAACAGTTATGTTGATTTTTCACATGGGAGCTATTAAGCAATCTTCTAATTTACTTTCATATTACATATTCCAGGTGACCCTGGTGAACCAGGGAAAACAGATGATTCATGCCCTGCAATCCCAGGGCCTCCTGGAGAAGCAGGACAAAGAGGAGATGATGGCTCTGTAGGACTACCAGGACCAGTAGGCCACCCTGGGCCCCAAGGTAAGCTTATGATTTGAAAGCTTGGATGTCTATTTTAGCCATTTAGACAACAAATTGAAAAGGGTCAGAGTGTCAGTGTTACTTCTCTCTGTTTTACTATGTCTCTTCCCCTTAAATACTTATTAACAGTTCTCCAGAGACATGTATTGGGCTAGTTAATGGCTGAGGGTGATGGATCAATATAGCTGATCCAGGCTGCTTGAGCCTGCCTGCATTGCATTCCCTTTTCCTAGGCCAGGGAGGGCAAAAGCATCAGGCACTGTTGAGTTCTTCAAAAGGTATTTTTCCTTTTTACCAACAAATGAAAAAGCAATGCCTCAGACTACTCCTATGGTTTAGACATGTTATATTTGGAGAATGTTAAAAATAGACATGCTTTCAAATATAGCAATAATGAATCACAAAGCTCTGCAAATCAAAGTCCTAGAAGGACACTGAAGTCAGAGGGATGGCTATGGTAACACTTTCTATCTGTTAGAACATGAAGAATTTACCACAAAAGAAAACTGACCAAAGAGATCTTAAAAAGATGAAGGTGATGCTGGTAGTGATGATTCCAACAGAGTGGCCATCTTCACAGAAAAAGAGCGTAGCATGTCTGTGTAGTGTCTTCAGTTTAGGTTGTGTCTAAATGTGGTGCCTTCAGTTTAGATAATGGAATCCTTCATGTGGTTTTGGATATTTCTTACTTTGGAAACTGAAATTTCTTGTGGTGGCTGCAGTGGGCATCCAATGTCTCTAGGGAAAAAAGAACATAATTTTCTGCCAGAAGAATCCCTGCAGTAGTCATTCCCATCATAAAAGTGAACACAAGTCATTTTCAGTGGACAATGTAGTTTCACATATCTTCACTGATTTGCCAACTAAAAGGTGTTTCACAGGTTGAGTTGCTGTGTTTCCATTATATACATCATTAAAACAGTTTCTGTAAAACCAGATGATACAATCATACATACTTGCACTGGTTTTATGAAAGAAACACTTAGTAATGCTTTTCCTTTCATTAAGATAGCAGAATTCCAATTTTCTCCTGGCTTGGAAGGCAAACTGGAAGTTTTACTGGCAAAAGTAATGCATGTTACTAAAATGGCAGTGTACTTGAGCCTTGTCAAAATAACTAGGCAACCAACCTTCAAAAGCTGTTTAATTGTTTTGACTGGTTTAGATTTTCGTAATGAATCTAGTAAAAAGTAACATAGGGAAACTTTTGAGTGTTGTGAGACAACTTTGAATTACTCAATCTGCAGGTTAAATAGCAAAATTTTCAAGGAATGAAACACAAGCCATTAATGTGAAACAACTGTGGTGCTAAAGAAACATATTCATCTGAAAACTGTCTTTTACCAAAAGAGGAAATACACTGCTGAGTGCAGTAATACCTGACAGGTGTGGCTTTGTTCAATTCCGAATTGAAGTGGCCAGTGAACATGAGCATCACTGTCTGTGCCCTACATATGAGATGTATCTTTTACTTCATGGCCACACCTCGTTATCTGCTAAGGTCTGAAAATGCATGTGCATATGAGAAATCTAAAAAGGTGAGACCATCAGAAGCCTAAAAATATCTTTACCCTTCCCCACTGGATGCAGTCTAATTCTGCTGTTCCCTCCTTGTTCTGTAAGTACTCTAATGCAGGCATTACTTCACAGGGAGTCCAGTAGATGTTTAAAGACTTTGCTGAATTGGGTCCTAAAAGATGAGGGCCTGCTATAGGATGAGTTAGAACTCATTACATGGTACAGATACGATAGCAGTTGTGCAAGAGGCTTGCCATGATCATGTTTGCTAGTGCCTTCATTTCAACTGTAAGTCACACAAGTTCTGTAGAGAAGACATAAAAACTTAGCAGCATTGCTGTACTGAAGTTGCGCTTCTGAGCCACTACAGTGGTCACAAGGAGGATAAGCTGTAAAGAGAATTGCCAGCAGAAAGCTGCTCTGTACCTCTCTGTCCTGAAGCGTCATTTCTTGGTGGTGTCAGTTCTGCTGACTGGCCCTTTGCATGCTCTGTGTGTTTGGAGAAAGCATAACCTTTAAATGTAGCCGTATGAAGGGAAAGCACATACACTTTGTATTTATCTAGGAAGAAAAGGTGAAGAAGGGTCATGTGGCCTGCCAGGCCAAGATGGCTTACCTGGGGCACTTGGACCACCAGGTGACCAAGGGATTACAGGAGAGCAAGGATACGCTGGGCCACAAGGTAAGAACAGAACATGACTTCTGGGGGGGGGAGAGATGAGTGAGATGATGTACAGACCAAGTTTTCTCTCTACTACTCCAATTCACACATGGATACATCCACCTCTAGCCTGAGATACCATGACACTTCTTTCTCTCTCTCAGTTCAAGTAGTGATAGTGACATTTGTGAATAATTTCATTACATATAAGACCACCTATCTGAAGAAAGTTTATCTCAGCATCCATTATTAACCAGGAAGGCAATTAACCACACATGCTTAAACACTGTATATCAATAAGTATGTGTTTCTGAGTCAGGGCTGACAGGGCAACTGTCTGTGAGTAATTAAAAATATATTTTAACTATGGCTGCTATTTAATAAATTAATGGTTTAATATGTATGTGAGGAAAGGGCATTGACTGTTACTGCAGGGATTCAAATTCATTCCAGACAAGTTATCCTAGCAAGTGAGTCTGGGAAATCATTGCCCACCTCAGTTCATTTCTTAATCCATACAGCACAGGACAGAGGCACAATACAAAATCCAGCTGTCAAGCATTCAGTGGCAATCTAGTTCATTTCTCTCTCATAAGGATAACATGAGTCTACTGGTGTCTTTATTGCCCATGACAACCTGTGAAGTTGTATTATATTCAGTCAGGAACCCCTTACTGAACACATAAATACAGTAAAAGACAAAAAGTTCACAGTAGCTAGGTGTTCCTACAAGTGAATGTCTTTTACATTTTCTCTTGTGTGTTAGGTCCACCTGGCCAGACTGGTATCCCAGGACCACCAGGCCCCCATATTAGATCTGCAAGTGGATTCTTGCTCGTCCTTCACAGTCAGTCAGACAGAGAACCACTCTGTCCACAGGGGATGCCAAAATTATGGACTGGCTATAGTCTGCTGTACCTGGAAGGACAAGAGAAAGCTCACAATCAAGATCTCGGTACGTATTGTAGTATATAATTGCCCTCCAGTTAAGGGCTAATATGGTGTGATCTGTACAATGAAAGACAAGTCAAATGGAGCACACTACAGAGTCATCAGTTACTTATTTCCTACAGACTAAAAACTAATTTACACTGATTATAATGAACTTGGTTATGCTGCCCTATTATGCAACCCATTTAAAATTGCCTTCTGCTGCTATGCAATTGAATGAAAAAAATATTTCTACCTCGAAGTAATTTTGAATAGACATTGGAGAAATGAGTGGT
The DNA here is from genome assembly GCF_003259725.1 of Athene cunicularia. Taxonomy (NCBI): domain Eukaryota; kingdom Metazoa; phylum Chordata; class Aves; order Strigiformes; family Strigidae; genus Athene; species Athene cunicularia. The sequence continues at coordinate 18,523,793 of NW_020799110.1, forward strand.
TCCTTTTACTTATCCTGGCTAGCCATTATGGGGTGTCTTTGAACTCAGCAGGGAGATTTTTCTTGATCAGGAGTCTCATTTGGCCACTCTGAGATAACTCCCTGGAGGATCTGCTTCTTTTTCCTATAAGGAGAGCTTGGGGAAAAGAGCTGGTTAAAGTAGGTGGTTACAGTTGGATAGCATAAATAACCTTTACAAATAAAATTATGCATCATGTGTACAGCAGAATTTTGTGCTTTTTAAGAGTCAGAAGATAATATTTTTTGGAAAAGACAGACCCAGATTTCTCCCAAAGACAGCTACCTTTGGTGTCTTGGGTCATTTCTTACATGTCTTCTACAGTTCTGACTAAAATCAGCTGTCTAAATAAGCCACCTGACTTGCAGCCTGATTGGTGGTGATTTGCACACAAGAAATTTCATAAATTCTTGTGGACTAGTTATACAAGAGGCAGAGAAGTCTCCTAGGAGAAAAGATCAAGTACCTAATAAGCTGGACAAAAAAAAGAAGTGTTTAAAAGAGCAATAAAGCCCCCATATTTTTAGTACAGCAGTGTTGTTTTGAAATGTTTTCACTAGTGTGTTTGGTATTCCCCAAACAGTTGGGAGAGCCAGTTGGTAACAGAATGCCTTAGAACAGCAGTGAAAATCAGATTCAAAGAAAATAAAGTACTTGTTTCCTGTGACCAGTGTGCTCTTTTTGCAGGTATCTTCCTTACGCAGGCTACTCCAGAATCTTTATTAGTACTAGAATGGAATATTAACAGTAATAAAGAAAACTGGCTTCTGTATAGAAACCACGTTTTTAAAGAAGGCATTAGGGTTTTGGGGCGTTACAGAAATAATACATCACACACAAAGTTCAAGGCAGAACATATATGCAGTGATTATTATTAACTAAATAAATCATCATGAAACTGTTCTAAATTCAGTTACTGAAGAAGAACTTCACCTCTGAAGTATGCGCTAGTCACTTCTTAATTCCCACTGATGTCTGCCTGATGAGAATTTTGCAGGATTGGCTCTGCAAAATCCCTCGATCCTTTTATTTCTTTGAGAGTCTGTGAAACCTTTCTGGAAGGCAACAGAACAGCTGCTGAGATTTCAGCTTAATGCACTGGTAGCAACAGCTTGTCATACTTTTTACAAAAATTTTCTATTTATCAGCATTGGCATTTGGTTTCTCACTGCTCCTAATGAGTTTGTAAATAGCTAATCTCCTTTTAAACCAGCTGCCACCTCTTGCCTAATTTATTTTTCAGCGTTGGCACAGCTAAGAAATTTGTTATCATAACTGTTTCCCATGGTGACAAACTACATTGTGTTTAAATACTGGATTGTGACATAATTAAATATTATTGATCAAAGGAAGATACTTAGTGGTAAAACAAGTTTCTGTTTTCAGCATAACTAGTCGTTTTGGTAAAGAGCCTGGGAAGTTTAAGATCTGTGAATGACATAACTCCTGTTAAGATATATAGTTTTGCAGCAACATTGGCCAGAACACTATTTTCAACTTACGTAGAAAGAAGTGGAGTATTTTTCATCATTGTTATTATTTTCAGGTCTGGCAGGATCTTGTCTTCCTGTGTTTAGTACCATGCCATTTGCTTACTGTAATATCAACCAAGTCTGTTACTATGCCAGTCGAAACGATAAGTCTTACTGGTTGTCAAGTGCGGCTCCTTTACCAATGACACCACTCTCCGAGGAAGAAATACAACCATATATAAGCAGATGTGCTGTATGTGAGGCCCCAGCCCAAGCAGTAGCAGTTCACAGCCAAGACGAGTCGATTCCTCCCTGCCCAGTGAACTGGAGGAGCCTTTGGATAGGATATTCCTTTTTGATGGTAAGTGTCTGGGCACATGATCATATATCTAAGTTTCTTTCATACAGCTTTTGTGTTCTAAAGGTTCAATGATTTTTAGCTCTGAAAAGTAAACTATCCCATGTCTAGCAAACATTAAAAAGGAAAATTTGCAAAAAGACACGAGGGTTAGTTCCAAATTGCAGAACTTTGTTGTAGCTATATACATTAAAGACATAGCCTTAAGCTACACATTTCTTAAAATTACAAAAAACTTTGCTTGCTTGTCTTTAATAAACAATGGGATTTTCATGTACAAAGACACACTTTTCAGAATTAGAGGTCCAGGTCTTTTTAATGCCATCCTCTAGTTACATGTCCAGCAGTTTACATAACAGCATTGTTGAGAATCAACCCGGATTACTCTTTTCTTCAGTTTGATAAATACCAGAAAAATAAATGACCTGGCTCTAGACTTTTGAGATTAACTCATTACAGAGCAAATTAATATTTTTTTTCAGCAAAGGAAGCTTATTCCAAATTAAGATCACCAGAAACAGTACAGTTAAAAGCAACTAAAGTCAGAAAAAGACTGATTAATGTAACTTACCTATTTTTCATGCACAGTTATCAAGTTCTTTCATTGTTCTTCCCCAGCACACTGGATCTGGTGATCAGGGTGGTGGACAGTCCCTTATGTCACCTGGAAGTTGCCTAGAAGACTTCAGATCAGCACCATTCATTGAATGCCAGGGTCAGCGGGGAACATGTCAGTTTTTTGCTAATGAATACAGTTTCTGGCTAACGACTGTGATGCCTGAATTGCAGTTCGCATCAGCGCCGCTGTCAGGAACTCTTAAAGAAGGACAAGAGCAGAGGAGAAAAATCAGTAGATGCCAGGTGTGCCTCAAGCATGGCTAACAAGCAAAACAAAAATAAACAGCTACAGGGAGACTTGCATAAGGATGAACATGCTAAAGGTTCAAAAAGTATTTAATAATTGAATATATTTGAAAGTGGGCAGCACTGTTCTTTTTTTTGAATGGTCATTTAAGACTGAGAGATGAAAAATATGTTGAGCCTCATCCACTCGTGTACACACATCTACAGGTAGTAAAATCTAGTGCAAAAACCTTAAGTAAAAAAAAAATGAAACTGTCACACTGTGGAGTCCACTGCCATAATATACAGGTAACAAGGTGAGCTTGGAGGGTTGAATCAAGTCGAGAATATAAAAAAACCTGTACCTGTTGTGCAAGACAATGGATTTCCTGTTAGAAATGGCATTTAAACAGGAAGAGTATGTGCATTTATAGATACCGATGTGCAAACATACGAATGTCTTAAATCCCTATAGCTGAATTTCCCAAGCTGAAGAAATTTGTGCATGCTGTTTCTGAGGGCAGGGGGAAATAGAATTGTGGAAATAAAAAAAATAAAAAAAAAAAAAATCATCTAAGTCTTTTACCATTGCGGTACTGACCCAAACTGCAAAAGAACTATTAACTGGGCTTTCATAAGCAACAAAAAGTTGCAAATCTGTTTAACAGCAGATTATGAGAGAAAACAAAATTATCTGAGAAATATCTGAGAAATCCTTAAAACCCTATGTTTATATTCACAATTAATTTCTAAGAGCAGTTAAATTATTAAACTCCAAGTAGCTAAAGAAACAAAGCATTTTCTAATATTAATTGAAAATAAATAGTAGCATGGTGATAAAATGGGTGAACTTATCTGAGTGATGAATACAAGAAGCATTAGGACATTTGTCTAAACTTGAAGCTAATAAATTTTGTTCGTTTTTTGTTTCATTTTTGTAAACACACCTCCAAAAACTAGAACCATTACCTTTAAGATCCATACAGAATCCTGGATCTAGAGATATTTTATTTTTTAAGGCACTGATTGTTAAAATGTTTATAAGCTAAGCACTAATCACTCTTTGAAAAAGTTAAAACACATTCATATCTTGCATTCAGCTCTTAAAACCAGAACTCTTAAATGCATATTTGAATCACGATGAAACTACTGAAAACACAGATTGCAAATGGAGAATTCATCACGTGCGGAACAGCCACAAATGCTCATTTTACCACATAAATAAGCTATGTTTTACTAGAGTGGAATAAAATGCTTTTTCCAGCACTTCTCATTTCAATTTGTGTTCACTAAGAGACATGACCCCAGCTAAAGGGTTTTCAAGGAAACTAAGATCCATGTCCAAGTCTTAAATCTAAGAAAACTCCCTCTAAAGCCATCATGAGTACAACAGGCTGATCAACTAATTTCAAAGTGGGATACACAAACTTAAAAGAGCAGGACAGACAGACATTCCAGTGTCAGCCAGAGGGAAACAAAACAGTCACAGGGTAAGTCTGTTCAAGTGTAAATGCATCAGACTGTGCAACTGCCTTCCGACAGCACCAGCCAAACCTCTGATCTGCTGTGCCTGCGTGGTGGTCACCTAACGCCCCTGCTCTTTCACCTGGGAAAGGGTCAGGAGCCCTCCTGAGGCATGTCCCATCCCCAGCTCTTGGGGAACATTTCCCTTCTGGTCCTGGTGGCCGGCTGGGAGAGAGCACAGGGCACACCTCCCGGTTCACCCTTCAGCGATGCCCGCCGCACGCGTCAGATCTGGCGCACGACACAGTCTTTTAAGGAGGGACTAATCCCTACCCTTGAGCTGCACTAAGGACTTGAATCCCCTCCTGCTTCAGACATCATCCCACATGCTGGCAGGACTGGCTTTTGGTAAACAGTAAAGAAAACCTTATACACTATGTTATTGTAGACTGTCGTAAGCCAACAAGCAAGATGAAATAAAATGGGATTTTGGAATTGGATGTGTCCACTTAACTTGAACAAGTACACAGAAAGATCTTAAAAACATCTGAGTGAATCAACAGAAAAAGATGTGATCATCTAAATAAGCCACTTCATGGCATTTTACCATCTTGCTCTTTTGTTTGATTTAAAAACATCATGTAAATCAGTTATGTTTATCAGAGATGCAGGGTTTTAGCACCTATGCCAGTTAGATTTTACTATGTTCTATAAGAACTTATTATATAGGAGATGTATTTTTAAGCTACCACTGATTGGTTAAATATTTAATGGGTGTGTAAATTCTTCTTTCATGCTTATCTGTCTCTGTAAGGCATTTGTCAGAAACATTGTACTAATTCAAAATGAAATTGCAGATAAATTGCTTAATATTACAAAGCAAATAAGACAGACCAAAGTATAAAGCAGCATATGCTTTAATTCTGCAATCATTTGTCCCGTAACTATAAGCAGAAAAATAATTGGTAATTCATAGGGGACATAATTATGAAATTATGTGCAAAAAGGAACAGTTCAAACTGCTCATGAGTAAAAGCACTCCTAAAGGCAATGGCCTTGTGCTAGTCATGAATCCAAATTACCCTCACTGCTGCATTCAAAACCTTTAGAGCTTGTGTAGGCGCAGTATAGAAGTGAATTTTATCCAGGCAGGATATTAATAGCAACACAGAAAAAACTGGCTACACTCGGAGGTCACTGGAACTAGAGCCATTTGGGGTGAACTGTCCTGGAAATACATGCAGAGCCTACAGTTTACAGTGAGGAGACTTGCTCACCTTTGCAAACCTCACAAACATGCAAAACCTGTAGGAAGCAGGGACGATGCCTGGCTCTAACTTGGGGCAAATCCTCAGGGCATTTGTCAGATTCTTCTCTTTCACTTCCCTCTGTATCAGGATTTCTGGACTGTATCTTGTGGAAGAAACAGTACATAGACTGACCCTGATCTGCTGTTAAAAAATGTGGTCATTTTTGCTTCATTTTCAGTTTTTCACAAGACAAGGGAAGAGATGGACAGGCCCAATATTGAAAGTGTCTTTTGAACTGAGTTTCATCTTCTGGTGTATACAGAGCATGTCAGAAGGGAGAAACTAAAGCAAAACTGAAAACAGGTATCACTCATTTTATCACAATGGTGCTGTATTGTAAAAATGGTATTTTTAAAGTGTACTTCATTTGTGTACAGCAGAATTTCTGTATTTGAAGTCCACAATTCACATGCTAAAAACAGGTATCAGAATGAGGTAACAGAAAAGATGCTTAAACTCCAAACAGAGGAGGTCTTTCTTTCGCTAGGGCCTGCGGACACCTTGCTGCATGAGGACTGCACCTGCCACGGGCCAGACCTGCTGCTCCACGTCCCCTGTGCGTCACGTGCCACCATACGGCAGCATCGCAGGCCTGGGAGCTGCTGGGCTCCTGTGGTGAGCTGGCCCTGGCTGGCAGCCAAGCACCCACCCAGCTGCCTGTCCTGCCCCACACCTGATAGGAGAGAAAACAGGAGAAAGAGCAAGAAAAACCATTCGGTGAAATACAGACAGGGGAATTACTTACCAAGTACTGCTGTGGGCTAAACAGACTCAACTCAGGGAATTTAACTTAATTTATTGCCATTAAGCATAAATATTTAATCACCGATTCAGGTTTTGGCCCTGTTATCACTGCAGGGTACACTTAGCCCCTTCACTAAGGCAAGAGGTGGTGCGAAGCTTCTGGCGGGGCTTCCAGGTGCAAAGCAGTTTCTCAGTGCTGCATCTTCCTTCTTGCTCTTCTCCTGTGCTCTGACATCAGTCCTCTGCAGGCTGCAGTCCTTGGGAGGGAGCACCAGCTCTGGCAGGGATCCTCCAAGGGCTCCAGGCCCCTCAGGGGTGCGCCCGTTCTGTCATGGAGCACTTCCACCGCCTCCTGACCTTGGACTTCTCACAGCAGAAAACTGCTTAAAGACTCGTTCCCAGAATCCCATTATGTGCAAAAAGTTTAAGCAAAACTGTTCCAGGATTTCTTCCAGGGTAAACTCTTAACCAAACAACTTTTTCCCACTTTGGCTGGTTCATAAACACCAGAGATACCACAAAAAAGTATCAAAACAGTCAAAAAAGATATAATTCTTACAGTCCATGTATTTTGTGCCTGTGTTTAAGGCAAATTAAACAAACCTTTTATCCATCAAGTTGCTGTTTAGTTGTTCGAAAAAGCTCTCCCTAAAATCGCTCTGCATCATGCCTTCTGCTCCAGGTCACCGTTGAAGTTTGCCAGTCTACAATGACCGTGCAAGCCCCCTAACATGGCATGCAAGACCACAGCATCAGCCTTCATCAACCCCTGAAGTATTACCATGATCCAAATTCAGGAAATAAGCCATATCCATTTGGGGAATGAACTTTCTGTTGTTCCACATGACCCACTGAAAATAACAGGACTGTACAGTGACAGCCCAGACTGAAGCCCGGCCTTTTGAGGTCTTAAAAGTAATCCTTAAATAACTTAACTGAATTAAATTATGCCATACATAGAAAAAGGCTACAAATATGAGGACTTCTGTTCTAATGCTTTACATGTCTGGACAAGAAAGAAAACAGTCAAAACCATAGGGAAGATATATGATGAAAAACAGTTGTTTACAAGAAAAAAATTTTGCTCCAAAGGCAGCTGTGAAGAGGAGCAGTCAGGCAAGGACAGAGCTGATCTGCCTTCGATCTGATATACAAAAGTTCTGACAACTCTGGTAAGTAGGTGACAACTCTTTCCAGCAGGTGAAGCAATTGCTTCATCAAAATGACTGGATCTTATTTCAGAAATCAGCATTTTAAACAAAACAACAAAAACAGCCTTTGAAATTCTGCTCACATTAGCCAGCTGGAGGAAAAATGACCGTCAGCATTCAAACAGATACTGCTCCATAGTTGTATTTAACGCTTCATCCAGATGCTCCAGAAAGTACTGGAAGTTCAATCAGAGGTGGTATTTTAAGTGTAAAGTACAAAACAACTCCACATTTATCATTCTAGACTGAAAGTATTAAGCAACCATGGTTCCTCAATACACTGCAGGCAGCCTTCAGCATGTAACTAATGGCACCTCACAGCAAATCCCACCCTGTGCTTGACCACACAGTGCTCGACTGCTTCTCAAGAGGTGACAGGCTTGAGCTTCATGGTGTTTGAGACTCCACATACTTTAACGTTTTCCACAGATTGTGAGGCAGAAATGCAAAACACTGAGACAAAATTCTATTCTTAACAAACCTACGTAGTAAGGTACCAGGCTAAAGAACAACCACTGTGTTTTAGCCCTAGTGGTTTATACAAAGATTGGAAATGAAGCACTCAAGCCCCAAACCAGCATCATATTCAGCTTGGTAAAACAAAGTTCAGTATACAGAAAGCAAGGTCTTCTTCAAAATCTATAGTCTTCCACGTACTGATTGCAAATAGCACTCCTATAGCAGACAGATGCTCCTTCTTACACAATTTAGCATGATGGAGACAGAGGTGTTTTCATTAGTGGAGATTTAACTTTCTCACAGACAGAAAACAATTCTGATGGGAATTGAAGAAATATCTATTAGAAATGCCTACTCTGAGGCAGTTGGAACTGTAGTTTGTTAGATTTTGCATTCTGTATTTTAAAAACACTAAAGAAAATTAGTACTTCCAAATGTTTTATTGTGCTTAAAGATACGTGTAGCAAGTGAAATACATGTAATAAAAGGTACCAATGTTATAGAACTTATGGTCATACATAGATAGGCTGAATCTGTGCAAATAGAATGTATGATTCCTGATGATGATGTGCCAGAAAACTGAGAATTTAAGATTCCTCCTAAAGAAGTGTTCAGGCACTACAGTGCCTTCCAAATTAAACATGTCCCTGATCACTGACCCTCTGTCCTACTCATTTCTCTTACATATCCAATTCAAAAATACATTTTGATAAGCTAACACCTCATTCTGGATTTCAGGTCTGTAGCTACTTGTATCAGTAAAGAATGAATAATGTATTTTTAATACAACCAGAAACATCAGCTAAAAACAGCAGCAAAACGATTACCTGGATTCTTCCAACAGACACATGGCAATACACACAAACCTGTAACATCCCCGGCCTATAAGAAAATGTATGTGTTTACGTAATTGTCTACTTAAGTGCTGTTTTGAACAGCAAAGCTTTCTAGAATCAATGCCACTGTGACATAAGATCTATTTTTTTTCAAAATGCTGGACAAAATGACAGTGGGACATTTGTTCCTTGCACACCACATATTTTATCAGAAGTTGCTGAATTACGTTTTGTACTAATGTAAATATAAAACATTACCAAACCCAGCTAAATTCCATTATCAACTTTATGTCTGACTTTAGCTCTTGAAGATGATCCACCTGTTAAACTGGGCAAAAGAATACACAATAGCCATCTCAGATGCAGAACTGTGTACATGTATTCTTAATTTAAAATTGCATTTTCAGCAAACAGGTCACTGCATACTCTTTACTGTTGTACAGCTTTAGGACCCTTCCTTAACTTGTTACCTGTGTAACGACAACATGGATTCACAGCAGTGGCCCACCCACTGACAGCTGTTAAATGATCCCCATAAAGAGTAATTTGGTGAAGGATGTAACCTAACCCACCATGCTCCATCAAGGCAAAAACATTTACTCTTTGCCTGCTCAACAGCCTTTTTGAGATTTGGTTAACCTGCTCCAAAAAAGGCTAAAGGAGGAAATTCCAATATATACCCAGTCTACTGGAAAAGTTCACTATCTACATCTTTAGAAATCTTTTGCTTCCAGTCATTTTGCTGCAAATTAGGCTAATTTCTTCTTGCCAATGGACAAAAGAGATGAGCTTACCACTGTTCTCATGCAGCAGAAGACTGCATCATACGTATACTTGATCTTCTCTTTTACTAACCTAACTGCTTTACCATTCTGAGCACATCATATAAACAGAAACACCCAAACCATATTAAATTTGCATGGCAAACTGTGTCCAATTTTCACAGCTCCTGAAAAAGTAAATGGATATCAGTATTTATTACAAGCTTCAGACCCTTAACAAAGCATGATATTCCTGTAGAAACAGTTCTACAACTCAAAGCTGGGAATTGTTAATATTTCTTTGCCCTCTGAAATCTGCTAACAAATAAGAAATCACCAATTTTATTTTTTTTATTAAAACATAGGAGACAGTATTATAGCTTAAAATAAAACCATAAAATGATTCTGTCCTTCACGTCCACACACTCCTTCAAGAAGCCACAGCACAAACACAAGTATCTGTTAGCCAGCTGTTTTGCTGAAGTGTGATTCATACTTAGCACTCAGGGCTAAACAAACACTGTTACAATTCACTAGTCACAGAATCAGAAGTGAAAATGAGCTGTAACACCTGTTCCTGTCACAGCACAACAGAACAGGCAGCTGTACCCAAACTGTTTTTCAAATTGCTCATTCAGGTTTTACTCAGATTTGCTGTGCAATCTTCAGGCACTGTACACCTATTATATTAAGCTTCATGGTCTAGGTACAAGCAGGAGGGTTAAAAGTTCAACAGCTCTTTATTCTTATATTTAACAGTATATAGCCTTAGCATATTTGGGTATCATAATTAAAGAGAGCAATGGATAACAAAAGAAAGTTACTTTTGTCCTGCAGGCATTTCCAATCACGGAATTATTACAGAGAAGAAAAGGAGAAAAGACATCCTGACCAGATGAAGGCAAAATAACCATCTTGGACTAACAGTGCTGACAGCTGCTTCCCTCTATCATCTGCAATTTAAGCTCTTTAATATATACATTAAAATAAAAACTAAGATATCTGCCATAAAGCCTATTAATACAAGGACTTTACCTCTTATCAAATATGCTCTCTTTCCTCTTTTTTTTTTTTTTTTTTTTTTTTTTTTTTTTTTTTTTTTTTTTTGCATAAGAGCTATCAAAGCCTATTTTGATGGGACTTTCTTCAGCTCCATCAAAATAGTCTTCTAGCAAGTTCTGTTTCAATAAAGAATTTCCTTCTCTCCCCAGACACATCATCATTCCACAGAATTTTTTATATACCACTAATTTAATGAACCAATACTGAGGTCTTTTTTTCCTTATCTGCCTATATATGGTATGAACAAACTACATCTAATGATAAGAGTTAAATTTTCCCTTTGACTTTCAAATAAAATCAAACCAAAAAATCCAAAGGCAAAAATCCTCTGAAGTGGCCAGTCCCATTGCCTCCTACCGCACCCTTCACAAATAAGGTGACATTACTTGAACTGTTTTTTTAATGGACCATGGAAATTTTGGGTTTGATTTTCACCAAAAAAGCAAGCAAACCTCCTCTGAAAAGTAGCCATGGAAAACAGCTTCAGGCAGAGCAACTCCTCTGAGAGAAGGCTGGTACAGCAGAACTGTCATCCTCTCCCTCTACACACTTCCCTCAGCGCCAAGGTATCAGTTTAAGGGGGGGCAGGACAGATTTTTATCTCATTTACAGCCTTGTCTGGAGGAAACTATTTCCACCTGCACTCTCCTAGCACAGTCTGTCCTGCTGGGGTGCAGAACATGTACGAATACTGTGCCCAGTATTTTAAAGGGCATTTTTACCCCCCTTAGGAGAAATGGTACTGCCAGGAAGAAAGTATGTGTACACAAGAATATATAATTTGCCTGTGCTTAAAGAGAAGACAGAAGTAGTAAAATAATTTAAAACATTAAACACTTACTTCTCTACATCTTAATTTTGGACTGCAAGAACCCCCTATTTATTAGCAGTAATGTGTTAGGTTATTCAACCATTAGATCTCAAGAATATGCCTGTTAACAAGTCTGCTGATTACGATTAATTAAGGAGGTGGAATTTCTTACATGGTACCTGATCACAGAGTTTAGAAGTAGTATGAAAAATTCAAAAGAAATCACAGGTCTTGCAACAAAGATGCTAAAATATTTTATACAAAGCTACATTTTCTTAAAGAATCCTTACTTTATGCAGAGTTAGTCAGGCACTAAACAGTGTCAGAAAACAAGCAATGTGGAATACTCATCTATGTAGATTGCCCTTAATTTTTGTCCCTAAATAGGTAAAGTACAACAGAGCATATGTTAGGAATTGACCTGCAACTTCCATCTACCATCATCAATGATCTGAAATCTAAAATGATGGGGGTTTTCTAATGATAGAAATCCTACTAAGGAATCATTCTGTTAATAAACTTTCCAAAATACTTTTAAGTACAAGAACTTTTCATTAGTCCAATCCCAAAACTTCCACTAAATTCAAATGAAACAAGCTTAGTCCCCAACACAACTTTCCCCCTCAGTATCACAGGTATTCGTTTCCAACAATATGGTGGCACACTGTAATTTAAAATATACACCTCATTAATTACTATAATGAAAAAAAGACAGTTTTAAATGTAAAAAAATATTTCAATTTTGTATACAAATAGTCAAAACAGCTGAACAATGATTAGTACTGACAACTTCTGTGAATATTTAATGGCAAGTATTTCTAACCTTACATTACAAAAAAAAACAAGTGCTTTTAGAACTGTAATGTTTTTGATTTTACTTTTTTTTTTTCAACTGGCTAGTGGCTAATGCAGTGGTTTTAAATAATTAACATAACAGAGCTTAACAGATACAGTAATTTACACTGAAACTCATGACTGGAACATTAAAAGTTTAGTCTGAGGAACCAATGCTACTTCCACCTCATTAACATATAATTACTACCCACTGAAAAAAATATGCAAACTATATGCTGATTTTGATACCTATTTTTAGTGAGCATAGAAAAGTCAGCTAAGAGTATCTGCTCTTTTATTACTATCTGGCTACTACAAATATAGAAGAACAACCAAGAACACCACAAAAAATTAGCATCCCTTGTGCACTAAGTAGAATCTGCCAGAGAACACTGCAAAAGAACATACCTTTCATATTGCACTACTTGAATAAGTATCTCCATAGTCACACTGCAATCGTGTCTCCAGGCTCTCAGAACCTTGAGCCACACATTTGGAATAAAGGTATTATGCTGCTTCTTGGCATAAAAATCAACAACAGGTAAAAGAAGTATGGTGAAAGTGAGAATGGCACAGGAGACAAAAAAAAGCTTAGTTAAACCAGAAGATCTAATCTTTAAGAACATAGTTAAAAAAAAAAAAAAAGGTCAGGATTTTCTTCTATACGAAAAAAACTCCAGAGAAGTAGACTTCATAAAGCATAGACTGGTGATCACACGTACCTGAAAAGAAACCATTAAATTGCACATCCTAATGCTCTATGCAATTAGCACTGAAGGTATTCCAACAGTTCTGTGGCAAAGGCCAATAATCAAATTATTCTTGTGCAATCATGCCTCTTCAGGACTGCAAATAGTTACAGAGATCACCCCCAATTTCTGCTATTATGAGGAAAAAAAGCCTGGTGAATGAGTAATTTTTCAGTGATGCTACAATAGAAAACTGTCAGGTTCATTACTGAATGGACAGAGTGACACAAGCAGGACAGCCTTATCACTGTGTGACAAGCAGCGAGTGGAGGGTCTGTACAAAGTGACAATTGAGTTCTCCGGTCTCCTATCAACTAATCTAGAGTTGGGTAGAGAAATTCTTTCTAGAAAATAAAGAACTCAAGGTAGCCTACATTTAGGCAAGATCTTGACAAGTCTGTGTGCTGCACACCAGATGCCCACTAAAGCTGCTCTGTCACTCCCCTCCTCAGCTGGACAGGGGAGAGAAAATATAAAGTCTCATGGGTTGAGGTAAGGATAGGGAGAGCTTGCTCACCAGTTACTGTCACAAGCAAAACAGATTCTACCTGGGGAAATCAGTTTATTACCAATCAAATCAGAGTAAGATAATGAGAAATAGAACCAAATCCCAAAAACACATACCCCCCCTGTTCCCCACCACCCTCTTCCTGGGCTTAACTTCACTCCAAATTTTCTCCTTTTCCCTATCCCCAGTGGCGCAGGGGGATGGGGAATGGGGGCCGTGGTCAGTTCACTGCATGTTGTCTCTGCTGCTTCTTCCTCCTCACACCCCTCCTCTGCTCCAGCGTGGGTCCCCCGCGGGGTCACAAGTCCTGCCAGGGAACCTGCCCCAGCGCGGGCTCCTCTCTCCACGGGGCCACAGGCCCTGCCAGGAGCCTGCTCCAGCGCGGGCTTCCCACGGGGTCGCAGCCTCCTCCGGGCACCCCCTGCTCTGGCGTGGGGTCCCCCCGGGCTGCAGGTGGGTCTCTGCTCCCCCGCGGCCCCCCTGGGTGCGGGGCACAGCTGCCTCCCCATGGGCTGCCCACGGGCTGCAGGGGAACCTCTGCCCCGGGCCTGGAGCCCCTCCTGCCCTCCTCCGGCACTGACCGGGGCTCTGCAGAGCTGCTGCTCTCCATAT
>NW_020799110.1:18537894-18587797 GCF_003259725.1 Athene cunicularia
TGTATAAGAGACAGGTCCTGGAGCCGGCGGGCATTGCCTCTGGGGACATGGGGGAGGCTTCCAGCAGCTGCTCACAGAAGCCGCCCCTGTAGCCCCCTGATACCAAACCTTGCCATGCAAACCCAATACAGTCTGCAAACTCTTATTGCTGCTGGATATCAAATGAGATACATATAGAGAAATAGTAGAACAGCACATACATGATACAATTTCCAAGGCTCCTGAAAAAGGGAAATAGATACTTCGAAAAAGTGTGTTACTAAATAAAGATATTCTTTATATGGCACATCCACCTCCATTTCCACAAAACTTCTAACAAATTATTTCAAATCTAAATGAAAACATTTTATTTAAAACATAAATATTAAGAAAGGGTTTAGTAAGTAAAGTAGTTACAACTCATTTTTATCACATACAAGCTCTAGATAAAATAGCATGTTTTAAGGAAGACTGCAACACTAAGGGTTGTATTAAATAACTCCTTAAGGTAAGGATAGCTGCAACTAGTTTTCACACAGTTTGCAAGACTTCTGAAAAGCTTAAGCCTAGACATATGACCTAGCTGTTGTCATCAAAGCAATCTTTTCAAGTGACATTTCACATGCCAATCCAAAAGCCCGTTGGTCATCATAGATAAAGAGACAAGTTTGTAAGAAAAAATTGCATAGTTTTACAACTGTATAAAAAAAGTAATGTTTTTTTCATCTTTTGATAAAAAAACCTGCTGCCTGAGAACACCAGTGGTCAAAATGCCAAGGAATTCTTTAAGCTACACAAAAGAACTTAAGGAAAAAGACTTTGGAACTATCAGTCTTCTTCCATATTTAAGGTGCATTAAGATAGAGACTGCCAAAGACCACATTTTGATTGCTATCTCACACCTTTTATGCAAGTTCCAATGTTGAGCCCAAACTCACAAAACCCCCTGCAGTTTTGCAATCAGTAGTAGAAAAAGTAGAAAAATATTACAACAAATCTGCATATTACAAATAAATCTGCAAATATTTTGGTAACTCTGAATAGCACTTTACAGTTTACATCAACACCTGCCAATTTCATCGTCTCTCAAACCTAAGAAGCCTTTGCCTTCTTATTTCCTCTTCTGAATGCTGCTCAGGTGCAAACCAAAAACCATAGGGTCGCCGCTCAGTATTATATGTTGCTCCACCAAAACCTACAAGACACAATGAAAAACAACTGTTATTTTGTTTGGTAACATGAGAAAAATGCACATATATCCTGTAATCCAAAGCATCACAAAACAAATGAAACAGGGAGTTGAATGTTTCCAATTCTGATGGTTTCAGGGCAATCACAACTTCCAGCAACTGCTCTTAAAGATGTGGAATGAAAAAAAGAAACAAACAAACAAAAAGCAAATTAACCACTGACAACACCCAAACATTTAACAAGTTTTAACCTGAGAGTTCATGCTTTCACAATCCCTACTTTATACAGTAAACTCCAGATTGTTAAACTATTTAAACATCCTCAGTAGTTACTTCTGGCAAAATAAGCTTTTGGTTTTGCCTTTAGTATTGCAGTCCAACATGAGCTGACCCATACCAGATGCACATACAGCTCTCCCACCCTTAGTCGGCAGCAAGCAATTTCAGAGATAAACTACACATGGCAGCTCTGCTAGAGAACTGTGAACAAATTAATCTGAGTGGAAACAGCACACCAAGACCAAAGGCTCTCTGCCCTGGCACCCCAAGTGGGAACAAGACCAGGCTATTCCAGTAGCTCTTCAGAATTCACATTAAGCCATCAAGCAAAGAAACAGTTACACACCACCTCAACTGAAGGGCTCTGGGAAGCAAGAATGCCTTCTGAATGCAGGTACAGTGCTACAGATAAGCAAATTAGCTTTAAAGATAACACAACAGCCTCTGTTACATTCAGTATTTTTTAAACTTTCACCTAGGATCTCAGTTAAATTAACAAAAGTGAATAGGAAAACCAACAGTAAATATTATACTATTATGTTCATTTTCAAGATGAATTTCAAATATAGCTGTCTCCTGTATCAGAAATTGTTTGTAGCAAACACATAAGGCCTGTTTATGAGACATGAAGTCAGGAAGTCCAACTTATGGAAGAGGCTCTCTTAGTTTGTGATCCAATTACAAAAGCATTTTAGTTTGTAGAATACTCACCAATAAATATATCATTTTGTGAAAATATGAGAACATGTTCATAATTTTCCTTTTTTGCTTGCCAAGAAGTCAAACTCTTGGAAAATGCTTCCAGAGATAACTATAGCTGCTCAACTCTGAGAGGCAGCAATATTAACATTTATCAAATGAGAAGCACTGTTTTAAAGGATTTTTCAAATTCATATTAACATACAGGAAATTATATATTTTAGTATTTCATCTTCAGCTTGTCCCTGTGTCTTGACTTGCTAGAGACAGATTTGAAAAATATTTAAGCTGTTACTCTGCCTCTGAAAATGCTATGTCATTATTTGACAAATCTTGTTCAAAATATTATAGAAAGCTAACATATTGGAAGTCATAGAGATTGGCACAGATAACATTAACTGCAAGGCTTCTCACTTTTTTTTTTTTTAAAATCCAAGAGCAATGTCATTGTCTAAAAAAACTTAGTTACTATAATCTGCAGCATGGGCAGAATGGTTTTCATTAACAAAAAAATATTAGGTTGAACTGAATATTCACTTACTACATTTATTTTCCCACATGTTGTTTCTTACACAAGGTTTGTTTGAAAAGAACAAACACAAAGTTGTTTTACTGTGTTCTACTGACCACAAGCTGAGAAAAAACACTGGCTAACATTTTGTAACCCAATGAAAATTCCTTTAGAAAACAAAAAACCCAATAGCTTCAAATTGGAAGGCATAAAGCAAGGTGGTCAGTAGACATCCAATTCTCTTGTAATATTGCAGGAATATGTCTAGACAAAGAAGTTAAAAGGTCTGAGACAGCTCTATAAATCTTTTGAAGACAATATTTATGAATTGTAGATACATACTGGAATACAAATGAATAGATCTATATGTATATCTTATCATCTATGAGTAAGTAAAGAAATTGTTAAACAACACTGAATTCATTACAACGTTCTCAACGTTTATGTTGTCATGGCAGGGAAATTTATGAGAAA
The DNA here is from genome assembly GCF_003259725.1 of Athene cunicularia. Taxonomy (NCBI): domain Eukaryota; kingdom Metazoa; phylum Chordata; class Aves; order Strigiformes; family Strigidae; genus Athene; species Athene cunicularia. The sequence goes on from NW_020799110.1 coordinate 18,541,027, forward strand.
AATCACTGTGATTTATGTTTTTTTTAATGTCATGTTGTATCTGGGGTGAATAAATGGAAAAAGAAATAAGCAAATTAAGAGTTTTTCACAGTGTTGTTTATATAATAATATAACACCAGTTAAAATGCCTTGTATTTTCTTTGTATTTTGACTTTTGATGGGTATACTTTAAATATAAACAATAGCTAAGATATAAACTTTGATATATGAAAAGTAATATAGTCAAGACCCTGATCATACAAATGGCTGCACCATACAGACTGCAAACTGCATTGTAATGCTCAAGTTCGATATTGTTTTTTAAATCATCATAATTAGGAGAACATTTGAATTCTTAAAAAATTCTTTTCTGTAGCAACATTCCCAAATATCAAAGTTTCTAATTAAAATATTTATTTTTCTATATAGCATACTTGGTTAGTTTTTATTTAAGAAATCAGATACCACTTATACAATTAAGACAACTACTGGCATAGTCCCCATAAAACACGCTCAACATTTAAAATATAAATGTATTCACAATCACTAGAAACAGAAAGAGATGTTATAAAAAAGATGCAAAATGCTCCTTTATATGCTGAACCAAAAATAAAAGACTGACAATGCATTTTGAAAAGCTTTATGTTCAAGAAATGGTATTTTCCATCAAACTATATGGTGAGGAGTGAAGTAATGTAAAATACATCTATTTATATGTATGTATATATTTAAATTATGCTGTTACCCGAAATAGTTCCCTGGCACCTTCTTTTTTTTTAATTACAGTAGAAATATTAATAAAATAACATATATATCTAACGAAAAGATTTATAAGCCACAGTGTTCAGAAATGGTAATTAGGCCACTGCTACTGCTGAAACAACACCTGGACTTCTGTGTAAGAAACAAACACAATCTTTTCAACACATCAGCAAAAACCTTTAAGACTAATGGATTTTAAGATTATATTCAAAGTATTTTAAAAGCTTCAATAACACCAGATGATAGACAAACCCAAAGGACATAATACAAAAAAGTCAGAACAAACCACTAACCCTTACATATCACATTAATTTTATTGTGAACTAGAAATGTTTGCTGTGAATATGGAAGACTGAAACCCTCTATACCTTTCCTGTCACCCTGTGTGTGGTTTTCTGTTACTAAAGTTTATAATTATAGGACCTTGGACTAAAACAAGAAAATCACTGTAACTTCAACTGGTTTAGCTAAACCTGTATTATTGTAATACAGATAAAGCTTTAATAACCTGAAAAATTTTCATCCACATCTCAAATGAATTATGCTTATCATGCCTAAAATACTTACTGTAATTAGGCATTAGAGCACATTACTCTGAAACTACAGTCCTCCATAGGCATAATGCATAATGCACTAAGCACTGGTTCAAACGTTACCCAGCATGTCAAAATCAGAAATTTGATTAATCAGACACACAGTCCGAAATGACAGTGACAACACTGACTGTCCTCCCTTTTTTTACGTATTTTTTTCCCCACTATGAATGAGCAAGTGAAAATGAAGACTGTGTTGCACTCAGAAGAGCAGAGTCACACACCGCTTATCAGCCTGGACTGCCAGTGCTGCCAGAGAATGTTTCCCATCCTTGCTTCCTAGTATTCCTTCAGCACCTTCAAGATTTACGTGAGGAACTGCTTGTACGATAACCATGACAACAATTTTGGAAAGAAGGCTGTAAAACTGTTTATGCTGACCAAGGAAGCCATTTTTACTAGTTTAACCCAACACAGATTTGCAGATTTTTACTCAGCTTTGCACCCTTTTTCTTGGTTTTGAACAATACAGAAACATAAAAACTACTGAGCAGAAGTCTTCTCAAGTCAAAAGATATTAACCAGGGGAATCCCTCAAGAAACTAGAGTCTGTTGTACTCTCTTGGTTTCAGTCAAATTCCAAGTTTTGGAATCAAATTACTGGCATGTTCAATGCAGTCATTTTAAAAATGCAACTGTCCAATCTGATGAGGCAGAAAAAAAAAATACATCTATGAGACTATTAGCTATACAGTACTGGATATTGGGCACTTTGCACTGAAAATTCTGCACCCAATATTGGTTCTTCTGATTCCTAAGAAAAGCTTCTGGTTTATATCTTAAGAAACAACTATTTCAATTATGAAATTCTGACACAGCAGATACTGTCTATAAAGATCTTAATGAATGATAATTCTCTTTTAGAGCAAGAAAATACATTCTAAATTGTACACAAACAGAGAAAACGTGCAACAAAACCAACAATAAATACAATGAGTTAAGACTGTCTTACTGGATACAAGTCTTCCAAATGAAAGTCTTAACTCAGGAATACACATACATTTCAGTTTGGTTCTTGAGCAATTCTGGGCTCTACTAACTGAGAACAGCTGATAATGCCCAAAACTTCCTTAAAGACTTTAGGGTAGCAGAAGGAAACTTAGTAAATGATTCAATGTGCATTTTGGATACATATTAGAGACATTTATGAAGTAAACCCTGAACTTTGATTTCATCACTGAACTGATGCTGAAAGTCCACCTCACTTGTAACAGGTCATTTGCAAGTAAAAGGTTTTTTCAAATTAAATATTATCACACTGAGTACTTTTATAGAACAATCAGGAAAGCATTATTATTGATGTTCCTTCTTCAATTAAATCACGCTTATTTTGTTAAAAAGCACAATTGATGAAAACTTTTATATTATATATATATTTTATATAACAAAGTTTTTATGAAAACTTTAATATTTATATATTAAAAAAATTTGAGTTTCAGTTGCTTTACTCATTACATGACATATTTGAAAAAAAATAAGGCATAATCACAACACAAAATTTAAGACTTTAATTCCTCCATATGCTATTGATATTAAAGCACAGGCAGCTATCACTACTGAACAAACATCAGGAGTTTCTACTGTGGACATTCACAGCTCACATTACAACCAAATCACCAACACAGTTAATCTTCACAAGTACCCTAACCACCAGAAACTAATTCTAATCACAAAACCAAAGTCAGCTTAGCAAAGAGACATTGATCTCACCTAGGCATAAGCCTTTATCTTTTCCAAAGAGTGACATTTGAAGCATCGTTTTGAAAGATGTAATCGCCTTGTAGTGAAAAGCAAAGAAGCTAGGGAGTATTACATGCCAAATTGCTTCAAGCAATTCAGAGATGCTTGAGGAGCAATTTAACAGTCAAATAACAGAACTTACAACCCATGCAGATCCATAGGTTTAGTAAAGGATGTGTAAGATAACAGCTGTAACTGAGCCACCGTTTTCTCTCCTCCCTCAAGAAATTAAACAGGGGGAGAGAGGGCCCACACTAGCTTGCAATATTAAATTCACACTTTCAATTGTGCACCTAAGACTCCATTAGCAAGCAATAAGGTGATTAAATGATATCTTAAACCCTTGCACAGCCTCCCAGCAAGGAAGCAGCAGGCACCGGGCCTGGGGACACCACTGGCTCACCCAGCAGATGGCACCGAAGCCACGCAGGCCACCACAGAAATGAGGACAAACTGCAGCCAACACAGTATTCCACCTTGTAAGCAGAATTAGGGTTACTTTGAAACAGATGGGCTCTAGAGAAGCTGCTACACTGAATACTACAGAGTAGTTTATTGTCTGGATAGTTTGAAACCCATGGACTATTTGCCAGCATCTAACAGCTTCTCTGTCACATCAGTTTTCATCAAACAGAAAGCAAAGTGAAAGCCACTGAAATACATACTTTTTTCTTTACTAAACCAATCCTAAATTCCAAACTTAACTTGCTATTGTTTACAATGCTTTGCAGCAGAATGTCTGTCCTGACAAGACCAACTGCATAACCAGCATCTTAACCCTGAAGCCAAACTGCTAACATAGCTAATTCTCTATCCAAGAATCTTCTCATTTTTGCTTGTCTTGTTATCAAGTAAAATTTGACTAGTATTCTCATTTTATGCATCTGCAATGCAACCCTTGGACACAAAACACTCTTTGAGGCTTTTCACAGTAACAGTGATCAGCTCAAAGCCCACTTCTCCAGATCTTTTTCACACATTTTCAGCACTTCAGATACCAAAATATAGTTACCAGGTGCATGATCTGGAAAAGCAGACAGGAAGAGGTGAAAAAACTTAACATCAGCAATGAAAACAATTCATCACTTAGAATATTTCTGTGGAAACAGCAAGCCTCCAAATGTGAAGGAAAGTATCAGTTTTTCTAGTATCAGTCAATACTAGAAAACAAATAAAACCAAAGACAACTGTTTCCCAAAGCAAGCACACAGGTTAAAGGACACACTCAACATCATTAGAACTTCTTAGAAGTTAGGTCTACCTACATCAGTCTAACAGATTAATTCAGAACTGCTCTTCTGAATATGACACGTGAACCTCCTGCCAAACTCTCTGCAAACACAAGCAGACCACTCCACAAAGCACCACACAGATTGTACAGGAACACCAGAGAGACTGATCTGGCTGTGGCACAGCAAGCCTTGTGTGACAGCAAAGCAAAACTTACACAGCCAGCTGGCAGTGCAAATGAGCCATCCCTTTTGTCTTCAGCTATACACTGCCCTCTAATCATTAAGATCAGATGTAAGGACTATTTGAAACATGCCATCCTATCAAGTGTAATAACACCTGTGGAACATGTGTGAAGTGTGCATTTTTTTCCTCCTCTGCATGAAATTTGGCATAGGGAATAAAAATCAGCTGGTCATCTTACAGGATGAGCCAAACAGACAAAATCTCTGCATGGGGTTTTAGTTCTGCTTGTATTACAAGCCACAGAAGCGTAACATCAAACACACTCACTTGATTTTTCATCCTCTCTGAAGTAATGGCCTTACTTTTAGGTTAGATAGTAGAATTTGCAAGAGAGTTTCTGTAAGCTTCAGAAAGAATTTATCAAGCTACCAAACTGTGAAAGTCTGACTGGTAGAATACACAATTAGGTCCTTGATAAACACTGATGCTGCTAGATAAAAGGTGTCTGTATTTCCTTTTCATACTAGCTTTAGTTGTAGTAAAGAAGAATCTAGAATATTTCAGCTGAACAGCTTTAAATTTTCAGTATCACTATCTGCCCTGGTACCCTGAATGTGGTACCCACACAAAAAACAAATGATACAAATCCTCACATACCCATACAAAGAACAAACACTTCTCATTTCCAAAAATCTCTTTCTTTTGTAGAAGCTTTGTTGAAGATAATCATAGACAAGCAATAATCTCTTTTCACAGGGAGTACCATGTGGATTAGAAGACTAGTCTGTGCCATGAGGAGCGCCCTTAACAGGTGCATCAGATATAATCATTTCATGTCCAAGTGTACACAAAAATAATCCTGGCTTTGAGATTGCCAGACTTTGAAAGCTCTGAAAGACAGGAAACCTACCCTTAGCAGAACCACAGTTCAGGTACTGTCATGGTTCACAGCAAACTCATTGTGGGGTTTCCTCTTCTTTTTCTTGAAACTGTTTTCTGCAGCTAACAAATTGCTCAAAGACTGTTAGCTTGGGTCCTCACAAATGCAGAACTGTTAGAATCATCTCACGTAATCATCATCATTTTATACAGCTTAATTGCTTCACTGTATCTGCTGTATTATCACGTCATTTAATTACATAACAGATTGCCAGCATCTGTACATTCATTGTTAAAAAAAGTAAGAGAAATGCTGTATTCATTAGCCTAAGAGCTCACAGATCTGGCAAGCTCTTCCAGCCCTTTTTCTAGGAACTGCTGAGTCTAAAGACAGCTTATATAGTCACCAAAGTTAGGATGTTTGTTCAGCCCCTTCAAACCTTTCTTCCATGAAATACAGAGAGTGTAAAGCATCTGTCTACGCTTAGGTAACCTTCCCATGGCTCCCAAAAAGGAAGGTTACTTTCCTCCTCCTGAAATTAAGCCAAAAGAAATATGAAAATACGTATGGGAACATGACCAGATATGGAACCCTCTAGTATAGACCTTTCCACAAGAAGTGCTCTTGATGTCCTTTAGAGGTGTCATAATGACAACCTTCAAGAAACTGATCAAGATTGTTAAAATCCGTGCAAAAGGTTTCTAGTATATTTATTGATACTATTAAGCAATAGTGGTTTGAAAATATTTGATAAATGTCATAACAATTTAGTACACTTACTTGGCTTTCATTTATACTAGCTTTATATAATGTATTTCTTCCATAAGTAGTATAGCCCTGCTAACTATGTTATAGTGTCAGGATATAATTGAAGTTCACAAACAGCCCTTGGGCGTGCTACAGATTACACACAATGTACTACATTGCCAGATCTGTGGTATACACCTGATTAAGCTTGCTTTTTAATGAACAATACCAATGTTTAAAGTGCTCTGTCTAAGAAAATAGGAGTCCTCTCAGTTTATAAACATCAAAACATACAATCTTTATGCATAGCCAACCAAATATTTTTAATGTATATGGAATAGGAAGGGCAGGGAAAAGCTAGACTCAAATGCCTAGTATTGCTATAGCTCTTTCCTATCTTCAAGCCAATTAGAAGTCAAGTCTTAAGGCTAGTTTCATTGACTAACTTCTGATTTATTGAGTTGTACAGAGTAGCCTAAGAAAAGGCATATACAACATCATTTTTCCTCCTCTCATACTTTAGAAGGACTAGGAGGCTTCCAGAAAGAACTGAGGCAAACAAAACACAGCAGCCTTTTCACTCTTTTATGTTACATTAGAAGCCAGAAAGGAAGTACAGCTGGGAAAAAAAAAAAAAAAAAAAAAAAAAAAAAAAAAAAAAAAAAGAAAAAAAAAGGCAAATCTGCTTTTCTCTCATTCTCTTCCCTCTGCAAAATGCAGACATGCTATACGGTCTGACAGATTTGGCTTTTAGCACTTACTACTGTCCAATTTTTTCCTACTCAGCTCCACATTTAACAGCCTATGCTATTGTTTCTAACGCTGCCCTTTAATTTTTTGTCAATGTATGAAAGAATTTTGTCATGCTATGAAGCAAGCTATTCCTGGTGCTAGTGCCAAAATTCCTCATCTACAGACTTGAACATAACAAACTGCTGAAGACGAGAAATGGAAATCTTACTACTGATTGTGTGCTGTGCTTTGGAATGGCTGACAAATGAAAAATCAAATTAGCAAGAAATTAATTGTGGCTAATACAGTTAGAAGGGAAGTCATAGACAATGAACCCAGATACAACTGGAATGTTAAGAGGAACTGAGATCAATCTTGAACACAGAGCGTCCCTCTTGTTTTAAAAAAAAAAAAATGAGAAACACAAAACCATTTTCTTCAGAAGGCCTGATAATTTGTTTTGGTTAAGAGGTGGCTAAAACTTAATGTGGGTATCTTGATCTCTTCATACATGAGAATTTTAAACTTTATTTTAATCATGCCTCAAGAGCTCATCTTTGCTGTATCCATATCACCAAAATAACGAACTCTGTTGTTAAAGTAACATAAGTTGTTAAAAGCACATTGGTAAAATTTTTAGAATAGAGGCCATCAGTCACTGCCTCCAAAGAAGCCAAAAGTTTACTACACACTCAGATCACATGTTTGCAACAAATAATCAACACTACAATGCAGAAGTAACATGATATAGACCACTGCTGGACTTGATGCCCTTCAGAAGAGAATTAATGGGGTTAGTTTTATATCTACTTGCAACTACTGTTTAGCTGGATACTGAAAATACTACAGGAGAGATGACTAAATCTCACTGCATTTTCCAACCATCTAATAATTCTCCAGGTGTTAATTCTCCTAAACAACTCATTATTAAATTTAAAATGGTTGATACGTAACATCAAATGTATCTTTCATTCTCAAGTATTGAAAGGGATTTGCTAAGCAACTAAGAAAAACCTTGACCTATATAAACATGCTACTTAACCTATCTTTAGGCTAAACCAGACAGACTATTCCTCTTCAGAGCAGTAAGAAGAAAGCTAAGAATAACTTTAGTTACAAGAAGAATTTCAGGTAGGCTGTGTATTTATCATAATCTAGTAGAAGTCTTTTTGTTCAGCTGCAAATAGCAAGGTATCTTTTTCCTCATGTCTTTAATTTATGTTCATCTATTTCAAGCATCTGCAGCACAACCTTCACTGAAAAAAACAGAATGGGAGACCTCATGTTATTCAATATTCTCTTCTATGCAGTTTCTTCCCTTAGTTGGTTTGTTGGTGCATATTCACTAGTGTTTAGACATATTTTCCAATTCCATCCTCCAAATGACATTTAGACATTCATTAATTTATAAAATTACTTAAGTGACTTACTTTGCTACTCATATAACCTGTATTTTATTCTCCTGGACTGTTTTTACAGTAAGTTGCACAGATCAAGCAAAGAACACTGTCAAAAATACAGTGAAGTAAAGCATTAAAAATGAGATCTAAGATAAGCAGTAGAGCAAGAACAAAACAAACAGAATAGAGTTACACAAAACAGAACTCAAAGGGCTGAAAGTTTTTCCTGGCAAAAAGAAGGAATAAATGCAAATGAAATTTAATCACTCTTCTACATTTGCATAGAATTATGAAGTTACACACAAATTATGTCCTTACCAGCATAAAACATGCCTATTCTTGGCAATTCTATTCTATTTTTGAGTGATGTTACAGTACTTGGTTTCAACGCTTCTGAATTATAAAGCTCACAGGGAAGTTCTTGTCCATTCTGGATCCTAAACACAAGACCAGAAAAAAAAACAAACACAATGCTCCCTTGCTCAGTAGTTAAAAAAAAAAGAATACTTATATTTTGTTGATAAACATTAACTACTTAAATAAAAAGTCCTTTGTTTGATATTGCTAATGCACATGATGACTTGGTAAAAAATGAGCATAAAGACAACATAACGGTCATGTTAGGAGACTTACTAATTTTTTTCTGAAACCCATCCCCTATTTCTCTTTTTATAGCTTGATTAAACTGGTTTTAAAAAACAGCTCAACTAAGCTGGTTTTAAATAATTTAGCTGGTTTTTTCTTCATTGCCCCAGAAATTGTTCTGCAGTTTAATGTAGTTAGCTAGGAAGATATCCTTGAACTGCTCTATGGTATTCTTCCTTGGTCATTAAACACTCTAAAATTCTTTTCCAAGTTGTCAGGTCTTCCAAGTTCTTTAACTAAATTTATATAAAATTTGTAGTTTAAAGTGATTTGATTGTAATAATTTATTGGTAGAACCAAAGAAACCAGGGCTACAAAGAACCTCAAACGATCCTCTAGTGAATCTTCATGCCCCACGGCACAGTCAGTTACCTTTGTTACATTCACGAGAAACCTCCATTTAACTGTAAAACCCTTTCAGCATGAAGGTTCCACAAAATTCTTTGACAATTTATTCCATTACTTCTCATTTTTAACATCTAACAAATCTCCACTGATGAAATAACACCTTTATTTCTTGCTTTATAAATTGTAATAAATTTACATTCCCTTCCCCTTTGTAGCTACCTTTAATGTATTTGAAGATTTGGGTATTATCAGGAATCTTCTCTGCCTCTTATCTCATACTACATGTTCTTTTAGTTGTGTTTTCTAGATATCCACTTAATTCTTACTCCTTTCACACTCTGACTCTCCAGACACTTCCCATCTTTTTTCAAGAGATGTGCTAAAAACATGATGCAGTGCTACATGTAAGGTCTTACTAGTAGTGAAGAGCACAGAAGGATGCGTTTGCAGATAACATGCCTATTCACAGATTCACAGTGAGGCAAATGTTATATAACTGACACTGTTCATCCATGTTATATTGTTGGCTTTACCTACTAGCATGGAGACCTTTAAACAGAATTACTTCCATATTTTTTGAGACAGCCTTCCAGTTTGCCAACTTTTAATTCTCATTCCGTGTTCCACTGTTTCTGCAGCCTTCCTGAGCTGGTATCCAGTGATACTTACATTGTACTGCATCATTCAAATTGCAAAGCAGAACTGCACACAGGGCATACTTCTCTAGGTAATTTTTACACACACCTAATAGTATAATTAATGCAGTATTTCCATCACTTATTTTTAGAATACTGTGCAATACAGTACCAAAGTGGTTTCAAGCACTGCTCAACTCCTATGGTTTCTCCCTTATATGCAGAACTTATATCCCTTTATTCAAACTAGCTTGCCACGACTGTCATAACGAATTCATACAGCCTTGTTACTTACCTACCTGTAACTCTTCCAGGCTTTTATAGTGCATTTTTCTGGAAATTTAAGCTGCTTGGCTTATATAAAACCTTGGCTCCTTCCCTCATCCCAGATGAACACTTTATTTACCACTTTCTGGTCTACTGCAACCTCACAGAATACCTCAAGTTGTAAGGGACCCATAAGGATCATCAAGTTCAAATCCCTGCTCCTTACAGGGCTACCTAAAACTAAACCATATGACTAAAAGCATAGTCCAGATGCTCCCTGAACTCTTGACAGGCTTGGTGCCGTGACCACTTCCCTGGGGAGCCTGTTCCAGTGACCAAACACCTTCTCAGTGAAGAACCTTTTCCTAATGTCCAATCTGAAGTTCCCCTGGCACAGCTTCATTCCATTTCCTCATGTCCTAATGCTGGTCACCAGAGAGAGGACGTCAGCACCTCCCCTGTTGCTGCCCCCCGTGAGGAAGCTGTAGGCTGGAATGAAGGCACCCCTCATCACCTTCTCTTCTCCAAGCTGAACAGATCAAGTGACCTCAGCTGCTCCTTGTAAGTCTTGCCCTTGAGCTTTTCACCATCTTAGTCGCCCTCCTCTGGACACAGTCTCATAATTTCATTTGAGGCACCCAGAACTGCACATAGTACTAGAGGTTGTGGCTGCACTAGTGTGATGTAGAGTGGGACAATCACCTCCCTTGACTGGCTAGTTATGATGTGCTTGATGCATGCCAGGGCACACTGTTGACTAATGTTCAGCCTGCCATCAAGCCAGACTCCCAGGTCTCTTTCCACAGGGCTGGTCTCCAGCCTCTTGTCCCCCGGTCAGTACATACAACAAAATTTGCCCCATCCCAGGTGGACAATCCTGCACTTGCCCTTGTTAAATTTTTACAGTTGGTGATTGCCCAGCTCCCTAGTCTATCCAGATCTCTTTGTAAGAACTCGCCCATTCTGCCATTATCTGACATACCTGAGCATCATCCCAACAAAATAAATAGAACTTATTATGAAAAAGAACATAAAATTTGTGTAAATCCATTCCCTACCTCCATTTTTATCCCTCTGAAGGTATGCATATCACATTATGAATTTATGTTAATTCTCCACTTTGATCCCTCCCTACCTCTTTCAATGTTATGTATTAATTTGTATTTTTCCTTGGTTATTTCCTTTGTATTTTCTTGATCAAGTTTCTCAAGACAACTAAACAGGTATTATTTCTTGAGGTTTGGTGTTAGAAGGGCCATTAAGTAATTACAATTTTTAGACCCAGAGCTTAAATAGTCTTTCATCTTTACAAAGCCTGTTTGAAATTATTAATACATGTTAAGATCTGTATTTATAATCTATTAAAACAAACTTGAACTAAACCAGCAAGAACTAAGCAATATGTGCTTACTCCCACAGGTAAGCCAGAGAGCTATGGAAACCACTTGCTCAGATCCTAAGATCAGAATCTGACAACAACTTTTGCTTTAACATATCAAAAATTTACTGTTGAGCTCATGCTGTTAAGAGATATTACATTTCAGTTTATTCAGTTATTAACTGAATATTATTATTCTGAAGAAATAAAGTGGAAGATTAAAAGGAAATCTCTACATTCACCTTCAAATAACAGAAAAAGGAGAAAGTACTACCTAATGAGTCTTAGTAGCTCCAAAAATCCTGAATACCATCAGGATTTGAAATAATTTTCACAAATTATTTACTTACAAACAGTAATTCCTGTATTAAATAATGCAAATGGGCCTTGTTTTTCTATAATTGTTGTTAAAGGTATCCTGAAACCTAACTGGGTATTTATTTTTCAACTAAATTCTAATTTTCATCCAAGCATTGCTTCACAAGAAGTTGATTTTTAAAATACTAAATAAATGCATTATTCATCCTTTATAGTATCATCAGTCAAGCAAGGTGTTAAAAAAATAAATGAATGTTTAAGCTATGTAATTACTGGAACGAATAAAGACAAGAAGTACCAAGTTATGTTGAACTGAATCACCATTTTCCCCTCTTTGAAAAACCACAAAGTTAGATTTAAATTATTTCAGGTTCATCAAACCTAGGTGCTTGCCCCACCTTTTCATGTACTACAGGATATAAATGGTATTACATATCCTCTGCCAGGTCACTGAAAGGCTTCAGAAGTGCAGACATTCACTACCATCCTGCAATGCTCTGTGAAGCATATCTGAAATACCTAACTGCAGCTATGATGCCTAATGAATCCTTTGCAGTAAATATCCTATCTGCCCATACTTAAGCTTGCTCAATGTAGTAACTATATTAGCAAAGCTTCTTGAGCTAATTACATGAAGACCTTTTGATCAGAGCTGGCTCATGTCCAACCAGCTTTCAGGGCAAGCTGATCTTGCTCACATATGTCTACAAGATGGCAGAGTCATATCAAATGGAATATGGAAGACAAAGTTGTCCCATATGTTTCTTTTGAGTATAATCCTAAAACCTACTGCTGCAGACTGACAACAGCAGGGCATCTATGTAATACTCAAAATAATTACAGGTTTATTTTAAATGCAAGCTAGACACTCCAGATCGCAAATAAAAAGTACAGAAGAGAAACAAACCAGAACATAGTTGGCTTTAGGACCACAAGGATGCAGCCATGATGTTGGCCAACATGATAAGTTGAAACAACTAGGAATGACTGATTTATTCAGTCAGGCATCAGAGGAAGGTTCAGAACACCATTTTTGAGATAGTCCCAATGAACAAAATGTACACTATACTCAGTCTATATAATTAATCCAATGATAAAACAAGAGTTCAAATAGTAAATCATGGGTAAATCTAAGATTAGGAATATTCACTGACCTCTAGTTTACCACTAAAAGCATCCTCAGACTAAGTCTGTTAACATTCCTAAGAATCTTTATATAGATAAAAAAATATATAAAATCACATTTGGGAAAAAAACCTCCTTTTTTTTTTTCCCCTTTACTTCATTTCTGCTTGCCTAACAAAGACAGACAACAACAAAGAAACTCGGAACAATATCCATTTCCCAATGCCAAGACTAAGAAATGCAAATGAATGGACAGAGACACAAATGCAGACCGAAGCCACTCCACAGTAACTACGACTTTCTCCACAAGCAGAAGAGGGTGCTTCCCAGACAGCTTCATGTAATTATACCCACAGCTGTCAAGTAAGATGCCTGTTCTCCAGCAAGGTGACCCTGCCAAACCCACTATGCAAGGAACAACATTTGTTCCTTTAAGAAAAAGTTCAAGTTACTGATGGGGGGGAAAAAAAAAAAATAAAAATCCAGAGACCACTGAAGTCAGTGAAAAGATTTCCATTTGTATCACTGAGTCTTGGATGAAAACACCAAGAACAGCCTCTACCTCCATATGCAAACCACGCTTTTATAAGATGTAGTGTGAATGTAAGAAAAACACCTCTAGATAGTCAAAGATTTAACTATTTCTTTAATAAAGTGTTTTATTCCTGTTTTACTTGTCTTTGGCAGTTGAAACTTCTACAAGAAGGAAAGCATCCAAAAGAAAGATGCATTGGAAGTACCTTCAAAAATGTTTGTATATTTAGGCAGTCACAGGAAAAAATTTAAAAAAAAATTTTTTAAAAAAATCAGCATTTGTATACATTTTAGCATGAAAATCAGAATAAATACTTTGTGTCAGTCCTATATACTTTTTAAATGCAAACAAAATTAATCATTATTTAAATTCTCATCTCAGAATATTTTGTAGTAATAATCAGAACCTAAGAAATAACCACGTCACTGTCAACTAGTTGCCTAAAGACCAAAGGAAGTTAAACAACATCCCTCAGGAACTGTTTCCAAAAATACCTGATATAGTACCAAGCACTTGATAGAAAGAATGAAAGATGTGCTGTGTTGCAGAAGAGAGTCATCATGTCCAGAATGTTAAATACTGAATACAGTAATCTCAGCACAGTGCTATAATCCAGGGCAAACTAGAGAGAAGCAAACAATACCAGGACAAAACAGCCTTGAAAGGCATGCTGTAATAGGATGTCAAACTAAACCTGAAATTACGTTCTAAACTACTCTCAGTGTACCAGTGACACAATGCTTCCATTATTTTCTGTTTTCGTAATTTTTCACTTTCATAAGTGCAAACACATATTCACTCATGTGGATTGAAGCCCTACTTTTAAATTAATAGTGTCTGTCTTTTTATTCCTATAAATATAACTCAGGAATGCTGCATCCAAGCAAGCTGAAAATTTTAGGCAATATTGTTTGCAACAATGGGCAGAACTTTTTCAGGAAAGACAGATGAGAGAAATGGGGAACACAATCGCATTTATTTGCATAACTATCATTTATATAAATGTACTTTGGATCAAACACCAGTTTCTGCTAATAATATTTTACAGAACACATCTCTGCTCTTCCAATTTACTAACAAACTGTTGGAAGTAGGTTTCTTCTGTACTTAGAAGTGTTTCAAAGACAGGAGGTAAAAGGATGCACACATAAGTCCTGAATAATAGGCAGGAAGGGAACACCAGTTTAGATAACACAGGGCAGCAACTGCTTCAGTTGCTTGATCATTCTCATATGTAAACTGAGGTTTTCCAAAAGAATGATTTCATTGCTTTACAGAATTATTCTTTACACCACAGTATTTCATAGATGCTAACTGGTTATGGTTCTATTTTAAAAGATAAACCTGTGGTGAAAGGCTTAGTGGTGCTTCATCTTACCCACCTGGTGAACTTTTCATAGTGATAGGGACCTTTAAAGATCTATCTAGTCCAACTCCCCTGCAGTCAGCAGGGACATCTTTAACTAGATCAGGTTGCTCAGAGCCCCATCCAATTTGGCCTTGAATGTTTCCATGGATGGTGCATCTATCATCTCCTCTCTGGGCAACTTGTCCCAGCGTTTCACCATCATCAGAGTGAAGAACATCTTCCTTATACCTAGTCTGTATCTACCCTCTTTTATTTTAAAACCATTACCCCTTGTCCTATCGCAACAGGGTCTGTTAAAAGATTTGTCCCGATCTTTCTTTTAAGTCCCCTTTCAGTACTGAAAGGCTGCTATAATGTCTCCCCAGAGTCTTCTCTTCTCCAGGCTCAATCACAACTCTCAGCCTTTCTTCTACTGCCTTTATCAAGAGAACCAGGACTTTTTTGGTTTTAATCTTCAGTAAAACTGCTTTACCCTACATCAACCATTATTTTTATGAAGAGACAAGATGGGAGAATATGGCTATACATTCATTAAACATTTATAATAGAATTCTAGTTGTGATTCTTGCAAGTGTCTGCTACTTACACCGAGCATACACCAAAACTTTCTGTGTGCCATGATTTAACCCCAGCTGGCAATTAAGCACCACACAGCCACTTGCTCACTCTCCCCACTGCAGCAGGATGGGGGAAAAATGGAGAAAAAAAAAAAACTCATGGGTTGAGACAAAGACAGTGTAATAGGACAGAAAAGGAAAGGAAAATAATCATAAAAATAATAATAGAATATACAAAACAAGTGATGCACAATGCAATTGCTCACCGCCCGCTGACGGATGCCCAGCCAATCCCCGACCTGTGGTGCCCCCGGCCAACTCCCCCCAGTTTATGTACTGGGCATGATGCTTTATGGCATGGAATAGCCCTTTGGCTCGTCCTGGCTGTGTCCCCTCCCAGCTTCTTGTGCACCCCAGCCTCCCCTGGCCGGGCACTATGAGAAGCTGAAAAGTCCTTGACTTAATATAAACACTGCTTAGCAACAACTAAAACATCAGTGTTATCAACATTATTCTCATCCTAAATCCAAAACACAGCACTACAGCAGCTGCTAGCAAGAAAATTAACTTTATTCCAGCTGAAACCAGGACACTGTGGAAATAATAAAAATTTACTGATTTAAGTTTCTGGAAATTTGCCTGAAGAAAGTGCTAGTGATCAGGACCATAGAGCACAGCCACAGTTTTAGAAAGCTATTTAGAACAAGAGCTCAACCCAAGAGGGAAAGCTTTTTTCCAAAAAGTGTTGCTTAGTACCTGAGACCATATATAGTCTGAATTAAAAAAAAAAAAAAAAAAGTTGGACTTCAAGGATCTGATTCAAGCCCTAGCATGTGACTGAGATGTATTTTAATCTGATGATATGCACTGCACATTTGAGCATATAATCTATTTTAAGACATTTTACAGAAAACCACACATAGTCAAATGTAATGATTGGCATTCCTACAATTGCAGAAGGGAAAGAGTACACTGACTTATCACATTGGTTTCAATCTTATTACAATCTTCTATGGATTTGGCAAATTTCATAAACTACTATTAAAAAGTCCAGTCTCAGAAGAAAACAGAAAAGGGAATCCTTAAAAATTCAGAGAACAAGTAAGCCAGATGTCTAGATATTTCCTAACTATACCACAATTGTACCTATCACTAGTCCATACTTGGCCATCTAAAAACTTTTGAGTGTATGGGGTTTTGCTTTTTGTTTTGCTTTAAATTATAACTTAAAAATGCATATATAGACAGTTCCATTACAAAATATGAGGGCTATCCATGTATGTATATTTATAGGTATTTCTCTTTAATTCACAAACTATAATCACCTACATGGTTAAAAACCTTAGTCTTAAGAAAGAGGAAAATTCCTTTGTGCAGAGACATGAGCTTGCAAGGGATTCTTAACATTACTGAGACTCAAAGACAGACACTTAGAAGTTCAACTCACAAAAAATCCCAACACCCACCGCAACAAAAATCCATATCCACGTCCCACACTAATCAAGATATTTCTTCTGAGCAGAATAGCAAGTAAACAAAAGAGATATGGTATACTGGGGTTACACTAAGGACAGTTACTAATACTAGTATTAAACAAAAAAATAACAGCTACATTATTTTAACTTCATAGCAAAACCATATAGTTAAATATCAAAGGCTAAGATTTTTTAAATTATTTTAATTTAAATTATTTTAACTGATTTAACTAAAGGAAGAATTACTGCAATTTGTAATTAATAATTAATTTATTAATTTTAAAGGTAAAACTTTGGAGAAAAAATTGATGCTGTTTAAACCCATTCTTGTTTTGAGGCAACAACATATCTAAAACTAGGAATGTAAAGAATATAAATTATATTTCATTTTAGTAAATGGACCTAAATCATTAAGACAATTTGATAGTCTTAAAACTGACGTCTACATACATCTCAAACAAGACTAGCAATTTATTTTGTTGCACTAGATACTAATTATTGTTGTTATTATTATTATTAAATAAATTTTCAGGATATTGATTAAAAATAGAATTGCAGTTCAGGAATGACTGAATGTGGAATAAACTGAAATGCAGTGGTGGGTCTAAATAACCCATG
Source organism: Athene cunicularia (assembly GCF_003259725.1). Taxonomy (NCBI): domain Eukaryota; kingdom Metazoa; phylum Chordata; class Aves; order Strigiformes; family Strigidae; genus Athene; species Athene cunicularia. Next base: position 18,558,546 of record NW_020799110.1, read on the forward strand.
TACGGGATTACAGAAGTGTAACTACTGAATTTAAATTTGATGTATGTTTTAATAAAAATTAGATTTTAGTAGACAACAACTGATACCAGGAAATACTATACTATGTCACCGATTCTTTTAGTAGCTTAGCAGGATACTAACACAGTAATTTAGAAGAATCGATCAACATCCCAAATCTGTAATGGTACAGTCTGCGGCCTAAAACCCTAATAAATGCATTTGTCCAAATAAGGAAAAAAAAAAAATCCCTAAAAACCATCAAAATTACCGCAATACTTTTATGACCAAGCTACAGAGAAACTGTGATGGTTTCAATGTCATTGTTAGGGGAAAAAAGAAATTAATAAGGAAAGAGAGCCCTAAATTTTGATTGCAATACCTCTTCTTACCTCCATTTATCTACCTATTTCAAATTATTTTATGTAATTTTTAGTCATGTTAAGTACCTGTTTCATCATCCATGTAATTGCAAGCAACTGTGAATGTCATGCTTTAAAGAAAAATGTATCATGTTAAAAGGATAGTGCTTATTCCAGCTAATTATTTTTGAAACTAACTGAAAGGGAAGGATATCTTAATTGCTTGTTAGCACACTAAATTTCACCTCATCCTTTGTGTCACTAAAAGAGATGTGATCAGTTACATGCTCTGTAGTATTTTCTTCGTGAAATATAGCATCTGCCTACAGGCAAGCTTAACCTTTGAGCAGCTTGTTTAAGGAAATATTTTAAGAGTACAGCTCTGAAGTCTTGCTTCTACAAACTAAAGGGCTTCAGCAGGTAGGAGAAAGAGGTGCAAAATTGAAGCACTCCTGTGAAACCACTGAAAACAGAATCTACATATATATTTGATCACACCAAAAATATATATTGGAAACAATATACAAAGATATATTTTTCAGCTTCATTTTTCTGTGAGGCTTAAAAACTATAACTAGCACTAAAAACAAGCACTACCATAGTGTTAAGAAATGCTGCTGGCTCAGTTAAAAATGTGACTTGGTATGTCAGTTACTTATCAGAGAAATGTAGGTACTTAGAAATGCTATTTAAATTCGATCTCATGTGTCAAAAAGCATTCTTCAAATAAGAATATATTGCCTCTCTGAGCTGAAAACTGATCTTTGTCCAAAACCAACAAGCAGAAAAAAAATACCTATAGTAACACAGATCATTTAAGGCTACAAATGAAAGTTGCAGGTGTTCCACACTGATACATGAAAGCCTTTAAAGTGTATATTATCTAATTATTTATATTATAATAATTTTGTCATTGTTATTTGTATTCTGTTTTCTTGAGTTTAAAAATACAAATGATACAACAATACAAAAAAGAATGGCTCATTCTTGCAGATATTTCAAAATGCTTAATATTAAAAGCTTTGAAGAATTTTTTTTTCTCAAACTCACTGTTAAAAATTACATAAAATGTCATGTACAAATGACAGTAAAGTAAAAAGTATCCCTTAGAATAAAGCTCATTTTAGACCCATTCCTTCCCAAAATTACATAGGACAACATATTGATATGACACTGTTATTTTTTTAAAATTCCTAAGACAGCATGAACAGTAACTAATTTACTATCTTCTGCTGAAAAACCAGAAGGACTAAATGCTATTTTATGGATTTATTTGAAAGCTAAGATTCTCACTATCGTCTGAGGTTTTCAGTACAGTTGATTGAAATGGGACTGCTCAGACTGCAATAATTTCTAAAACACACACATTACAATAATAATATTGTGGCAGAAAGTGTGAGGTTTTTTGAACTTTCTACCTTCACAATGTTAAGAGACAGTTAGATAGAACTACGCTTAAAGAACAAAGGTGAACACAAAAACAAAGATAACTAGAAAAAAAAAAGTTACTTAAAACCCCCTAATTTCCCTAAAATTCTGCACTTCTGCCTCCCAGGTGACACTCACAACAGATGCAAACAATAAAGCAAAAAGCTGTATTTACATTAAAAATATATGTTAATGAATTTCTTAAACTGGAAAAGCCTTTGCCTATCACAAACTTGCCACATCTGCTGCGTTTTTAAAATCACCTTCCAGATAACATGACATGTTCTTCGTAACAAAAAACAGGATCACAGAAGGTGTGAAAGTAAAAGTGATGATGATTTGACAAGGTACTAATTTTCATGTTTGCCTGGTATTTCTCTGACAGTCATAACACACAGTAGTGTAAATTAATTTTCTGAGTGGAGATTTATGAATGGTGCTCCACATTTTACGAGTTGCAGTTACAAGTAGAGGTTTCTGTATCTTTTTCCTAATGAGTGCTTCTCTGCACCCAGGAAGACCAAATACCAAGATTATGAAAGGAAAATGACATTGATGAGATATTCAGTCAGGTTATTATTTTTGTTAGGATTAAACATTACAGCTTCACCAAATTTAAAAGAAATCTTTCAGATTTCTTAAGAAGCACCTGAAGGCTCTGGCTGAATTCCCAGAAGAATCCATATTGACATGCAAGTTTTTCACACCAAACATATCTCAGTACCAGAAAACATATACTATGTTCATTTCTATTTTTTATTTTATCACTTCAGTATAAAAATTTTGCATACCTGTGTGATGTAGACTTTACACATGATGCTCTAATAATATGCCATCAGTCCTATTAAACAGATTTTCCCTCGAGTCTTGGAAGTTTTCAGAAACTGAGAAATAGATTCTACAAAGTATTCTTTCCCTCTTAATTTCACTTGCATTCTAAAAAGAGCAAATATGTCCTAATAAATGTATTTGATACCAAATTTAACTAACACATTTTAGTTAAAAACAAACACCATTTTTATTTCTAAACATACCTTTTTTTTTTAGGTCTTTCAGCTAGATACAATTTAAGCTTCCTTTAAGGTAGAAAAGGATAGCGTAGAGAGTAAGAAATCAGTACATTGCTTGTCAATTATATTTGTATAAAAAGCAAAAATATACACACAAAGAAAGTTTAAATATTGGCAACATCACTTCTATTATAACATTTCATACTATGTAGAGTATTCTAAGATTTTTTTGGCACAGCAACTTAGTCTACTTAAGGGTTTTTTGTTATAAAAGCATTTCTTTTACTATAGTAGTAGCAAGGTAATCAAACAGTAAGCAATTACGAATAAATGCAATTGCATTAAGAGAATGATACTGCATCCTCACACTTCATTCTCTGAAAAATGTACTAGAAAACTTTTATCTGTTTTTGAAGATACATCCAAAATACTGAAAACAAATAATGAGCAATACATCCTACCCCTGCTACTTCTCAGTCTGAATCATAACTCAGAATATAAAATGCAAAAAATTCCTACCTCTTTCATTAAGACTGTTTAGCACTGCTCTTTCAAGCTGTTCCTCTTCAGTAAGCCCACCAGTATAATCGTAATAGCTCCTTGGTGTCCTGTATTGATAACCTGGGTAGCCATAATACTCTAAAATGAATACAAAATAAAGAAAATAAATTGCTGCTAATCAGTAGGAGAGTGAAATCAGATAATTATCTTTATGTTATCTTTCCTCCTCAAATTATTTTAATTTGGGAAAGAAAAAAATTATTAGGATTCAATTACTTATACAATATATGCCACGAATCAACTTCTGATTTACAAAGCCAGACCTTGGTAACAGGAGAGAGAAACACAAGAGGAAAAAAGATGGCTCAAATATCTCAATTCTTTGTAATAGTTATAAGTAAGCATCATAGAATTGCATTATTAAGAAATTTCACATAGAAATTGAAAGAGATTTTTCATTAGGTCCTTTTAACATTTACTTGTCAGTGCTTGGACACCTTATTAATGTCATTAGAAGAGCAACAACAGGTAGGTTTCAGGCTTTTTCCCACCTGTCTCTCCCTTTCCCCCAGTGTCCATAAACTACATGCCAGTGTCATCATAAATTCAAGTAACATTTGGACCTAGAAAACACAGGGGAAAATATTCCTGCAAATTTTTGCAGTAACATATACAGCTAATATTGTGCTATTGCACAGCTACACCTGCCCTGGAAAAAAAACACCACACCACAGATCTCATTGAATGTCACAGTCACTGTATGTTGCCTGCATTACTGACAACCAAGAATTTCTGACCATTTGCAAAGGTCAAAACCAAGTATAAACCATCATCCACCCAAACACATTGGATTTAAAAGAAAAAAATTACTTGGTGAGAATTGAGCAAGACTCTCTTCCTTTTAACACAATCTGATTTTGCCTGAGCACAGAAAATCTAAATTGAGAAAAACTAAGGAGGAAAGTCCCATTTTTCTACCCAATTTTTGCATCTTCAAAATACAAAACTTTAGGTGATATTTTAATTTCTCTTCCAGACAGCTGGACAGGGGATTTTGAAGAACCAAAGTACTGAAATATTGACAGTTTCTTCCAACTGGCAGAAAATGTACACATTTTTCAAAACTAAATAATTAAAAATATTTTTGCATTAAACAAATACAGCATACCATTTCCTTTATCTTCAGATTATCAGTATCAATTATAGTCGTGTTATCTCATTAATTATATAGATGAAATGTGTAGTGGAGTTTGCATGATTAGTAACAAGCATGGACTATGAAATGAGGACATATAAATGATTTCTTTCAAAAAATGATTGTGTTAAAGAAAAAAATCCCAAGTTCTAGAACCTTAAGACAAATAAAAATAGCAATACCCTATCTTAAAATTATGCAGGAAAAGCATGACAAACTGAACAGAGTGACGGCACACTATTCCATACAGGAGTATATTCCTCTGTGTGCATTATGAAAATACACCTACATATATCTTATATACACATGTATGTGCACACAGGTGTATGTACACATATATACATCATACACACACAGAGGAAAAAATGTAATTCTGTCCATTTGCAATTTTTTTCTTTTTGAAACATAAAATTGACATCAGGAGAATCTTCATACATCTGCAGTGAACACTTTGTATTACCTTTCAGTAACCTGAAATTCTGCCATTTCTCAAATGATCGGCAGCTTCTCTAGTTAGAAAAGATTAGTTTTGGTTTTTAATCTTCATGAACCATAGTCACATTTTTAACAAACTTTAAAAGCTTTTAAGTCATAGTGGCTACATTTAATATACATAATTCTGCAGAAGAATATAACTGACTGCAGGATACCATTTAGCTATATACACTTTGGATGTAATCTTCATGTATTCCCCTCATTCCCCTCTGCATTATGTTAATCTTAATAAATATCTCGGCTATAAATTTATTTTCTGGATGCTTCAAAACTGCAAGCATGAAGACTATATAAAAATACTGTATTAAAAGCATGAAATTATCTGATGAAGGAAAAAGGATGTTGTATTTTAAGTTTGCTCTATTACCATAAATTTTTTAATGTTTCATGATTTACACTGTCATCAAGTTGTAAGTGCTCAGAAAGCCTTAATCCATTTTTTTACAATAAGAAAGAGTTTGGTAACATTGACATGTTCAAGGTGTTCCTATTAATCAAAATAAATATCGTAATACTTTATTTATTAACTGCATTTAGAGAAAATCTAATTCAGTTACCAAATACAAAATGTGTTAAAATTACACTTAATTTTTTTCCTCTAAAGCTGTGTCCTTGGACTGTTTCATAAAAACTGTTCTGATCATAACTTCATCTATTTTTCTATTTAAATTGATATTTAAAGGCAAATAGTAATAAATCAGCAATGCCAGAAAATGAAAAATTAATCATGCATCACTAGCCTATGACACTAGAGTTTTCTTCATTCAAAGATGGCTAAATTTATTACATATAACATACGCCAAACAAAAGGTTAAATCTTTCATAAAGAGTTCTGCAAATAGGATAAAAGACAATTACAAAGTACATACACAGGGAATGAATATAACAAATATACAACTGCAGTTTAAAAAAATGTAAGTAATTTTAGAGAAATGAATTTAGTAAAAAATATTTAGTTACACCAAAAGCCAAGTTTGGAAGACGGGATAATTCAGGTTAACCCTCTCCTTTAACTCCCTTTTGTCCACAACTCAAAGCAACAGCTTGACTACTCAGGGACCACCCAAGACATCCAAAAAAAACCCCGACTTCCTTGTTGTCAGCATACTAAACTTTTTTTTCCTCAGGTGCTATGTAGACACCCATCATGCTAGATATATTACATGAAAACTCTTCCCCTTTCCCCACTTAGGAGAAGCTGGAAAATAAAAATATAAAGGGCTGTTCACAATCTGCTCCTGTTCCACAAGAGCGGTCTTTTACACCCACCCAAGCTACAAGCAGCTGCTGTTTGTACAGTGGCAGCATGAGATGATTGAGCTTAAATGTCAAGTACAAATTCTTATCGTCATTAGCCATTAAAGTACCTTTTTCAATATAAATGTTTAGCATTTCCATCCACCCTGCTATACTGGAATACTGAAGGAATATTTAGTGTCTATGAATGTGGAAGACAGAGCAAGGCAAGCAGCACATAGGGCCCTGATGGGCTGAACCCCAGCTGTAGCTAGGGGAGCATCTTCACCTGGGCTGAGACTGCCAGTCATGGAAATAGGTAGCTCATGCTCACTACACAGCCTATGTTCATGTCTTATTTCATTTCACAATATTAATTCTGTTTTATTTCTTTACTGGCCTTTAAATCAAGCGTTTCTTGACTTGAGAACTGGAATAATGGAAATCCTGGGTAAATATACCTTTAAGTTACTGTTGGTAAGGAAAGTATGATAGGTTAAGATCTTTTGGTTAGGAATTACAAAACAAATGCTTCAAAAATATTCAACAGCCCATAATCTCGCTTAGGGGAATTATATAATAATAAAATTTGAGGTAGATCAGGGAGGACAAAATCCATCATGGAAAATAAAAGCAGCACTAACCTTGGCTCTCTGTGGCTCAGAGTAAGCACATCTCACTTATAAAAGAATATAAAAAATAAAAATCCCTGCATGACTAAACATCAGACAACAGTTAAAATGATCAAACATATGAAACTGCTTTCATATAGGCAACCATATAGACTACAATTTTTCAACCAGAGAGAAAAGATGACTATGGTGAGTATAGGACTGAAGTTTATAAAACCATAAAGAATATGAGGAAAATACATAAAGGTTTAGTTTCACTTCCCAGAGAAGAATTAATGTGCATCAAATGAAATTAGCAGCTAGGAGGTGCAAAACAAACAAAAATGACTGATTCTATACCAGGAAGTAAACTGTGAAATTCTTCTTCTGTGATGTTGTAGGTGTTAAAAGTGTTCACGCCGATTCAAAGAGCTTTTGACAAATTCATGGAAGAAGAATCTAACACAGGCTATTAAAGACAAAATTCCCCCATAAAACTTTCTGCTGACAATATCTTTAAGTCACAAGCCACTGCACACTGGCAGATACTTCAGGGAGTTATCACTACATATTTAACCTGTTCTTACAGCAGATGCCTGGGAAGGACAATAAATCATTGCAGAAGATAAGATACACTAGGCTATACATCCCTTAGCTGATCCAACACACAGCCTTTCTCACAGCTGGCTCCTCTTCTGTCCCTCCCAGACAATGCCTCCACCTATTATTTCTATACACTCCACATATAACGACTCAATGTTCTGCACAAGAAGTGAATCAAACGTGCTACATACAAAGTGTGCCAGCATTCCAACTATCCATCTATATACTGTGAAGATAGCCTAAATTTCTTCTGGTGAGGAGTGGGTTTTTTGCATGTAGAGTACTTGATTTATAAAAAGTGTTCAAAGGAAGAAGTTCCTTGTCAGATGGGGAAAATACCAGCCTAGAGTGGAACACATAAATTTGCCAGATCAGGGCAGATTTACCTAAGTTCAAAGGGCTGCTTTCAGTATACACAACTCCCCCCCTGCATCCCTTCTGCAAAACGGATGATATTTCTCCAAGGTAGCATTTTATGAAGTCATGACCTTAATCTGATGTTTAAATCCTCATGTACAAAATACATCCAAACAGTTCCCTAAAAATGAAAGGTGAGATGTGGCCAGAGAAGTAATGTAAGTTTAGCAAGTACACGTATGTGCAGAATATTTTGTATATGTTTCCATTTAACTAGTTCCTCTATAGTTTTCCTAGCATTAGCAAAAATTATCTGTAAAACTGGAATAAATTTTTAGGGAAGTGGACAAGAGTACTTACCTGAATAGTAGTCCTGTGGCCTGGCAGGGTTTGTGAATGAAGAAAGGCCACCTAAATGTAAGAACAGCATATGTACTATTAGAATAAAATAATGACATTGTCTTTATAAAATACGAAAATAAAATTTAAAGTACTCTCTTTCAGAGTCTGTATCATGAGATACAAATGTGAAACCATAGGTATCTACAAATTTTTCTAGCATCAGGAGAGAACATAGTATTGGTAAGCTTGTATGTTGTTCCAGATTTTATAGTAATATGCCACATTTAAGCAACATATCCATGTAGAATAGAAAAACGCAAACCAACCTAACAAATGTTCTCCAGAACATATAATTAATTATTTCTGTGCTGAGACTATAAAAATGGGTTAATGCAGAGAAAACTGAGGACTGGAATAACACTGCACTGTTTCTGCTCTTCTACACAGGAGAAAAAGATGACGTGTAGATGACATACTAGAACACTTCTTCCTCCAGGTCTTAGTCACACAGCAACCTTCACAGCAGCAGGATGGCCATAGAGTATTTTGCTAACAGTACCATGGGGTTTACTGCAGAACCCTACAACAATTCAGTTTGGAAGAGACCTCAGAAGGTCCCTTAGAGTTGGGTTACATATGACATCAGACCAAATTACTCAGCCAGGACTGTATCTTGTCAAGCCTTGAAAACACCCAAGGATGGAGACTGCTTAACCTCCCTAGACAGCATCATCCAATGCTTGACTATCAGGTAACACCCCCAGGCCACAGAAACATGCAATATTAACAGTTAACTCACGTCACACTTTCTGTCTGTTCACTCAAGTGGGGTAGGAAATCTGATGCTTCGGTCTCTAATTTTCCACTTTGAACTGCTAAACGTACACAACTTACAGGCTGTATCACCAAATTGTGATGAAACCTCCTGTGAAAAACATACCCTTTGAACAACTAATTTCCCACTATACAAACACCATATCCATGGTCAAGTTGATGGCACAGTCATGAATGAAGTACTCAACCTATTAAGTAATTTGACATAAACCCCAAATACTCTGACAGTCAACACCAGCACAGCTGTTGTGAAGGGCTTAGACTTACAATTAAGACACTGAAACTCATAGGAGTGTTCATATCTAGGTTTGCAGGACTGTATTTAAAACAATTGTTAGACTAAAGATGTCTACAGAAACAATCTTTTTATAAATTAAATATTACTAGAATATGAAAAGCTGTAGTAACACATTGTTGGAAAGCTTGAGAATTCCAGTAATAATTTCTCAAGTGTCCCACAGCCTTTTTCAAACTGTAGGGACTTATACTAGTATGGACTCAAGTAGTAGAAATCAACATGGAAACACACCGTGTTCTGGCATGTTTTTATGGCTTCACCACACTTCATTTAAAGTGACATTTTCACTGACATCTTATGTGAAGCACTTTACTCCAAATAAGCATTTGAAAAGAAGGGTAAAAGGTATTTCCCTAGGTAAAACATGCATATTTAAGAAAAAAATACTTTTTTCTTCTGTATTCACTTTAATAATTAGCATATATTTAATTGCCTAAAAACTTGCTGGAATGGCCTGGATTTCTATATGCAAGACTTACTGAATTTCCAAAATAGAAGTTTCTCTGAAGGAGGTTTTATAAATTGAACAAAATTATATACCTATACAGGCTTTCATGATCTTCTTCAGGGGTCCCATAGTGTACATCAATCCAACAAGAATCCCTGCCAGATGTCCAGCAAAAGAAGTCCTACAAAAAAGGAAAATCTTGTGAGTGATGGAAAGACAGACTTTTTGGAGGGATCCAGAAGGGGGAGTGCACAATTTGTTGAAACTGAGAAAGTCCCCAAGTGAGATCATGCACAGAGAAGTGACTTGCCTGCAAGGACATACTACCAAGTTTTCTTTCTTCATAACTACCTTAAAATGGGTAGGTATTTACAGTTAAAGATAAGTGCCTTAAAAATATCCTGAAGAAGATGGAAACTAATTGGAGAGATCATTTTAATTGCTTGTTTAAAGGACAGAATACTGTTTCCCTAAAAGCATTTAAATACTGAGGTAGGAAACTAGTTTTAATCTACAAAAAAGTAAATCCACATAATTATGCTGAAATGTCTAGGATCTACCAAAACCATTTACAGTTTCAAGTGAAAGCATAAATACAATATTTCCTGCTACACTATTAGTAGGATTGTATCCAAGATAAGCATGAACGCAGATCCGTTGCAATCTTTGTAACACAGTGCCTTAAAATTAAAAGAACAGGTGAAATTCTGAGATCCGCATTATTTTCTATATGTATAACAATTTCTTTAAAAAAAGATCATTGCCCACTCACATAGACTGAAAAGGCTCTAGAGTCTTCTGCGAAACCAACATGGAAGCATAAGGAAATAAGGAGATTGGCTCGAAGTATTGCCATGCCTATGGGGCATTCTATAAATTCATAAACCAATTTTCAGCATTCAAATTAAAAGTTAACTCTTTTGTGTTCAATCAGGCTTAAACACTAATTAACAGTAAAATCTTCTGAGTTTAATCCTGTTTAAACACTATTTGTAAATTTTTCATCTCATGAAGTTAGAAAAACTGATACATTAAACATTAAGATTTCCTACTGTATATAATTACAAATAACTCAGTTCACTGTATTTACACTGGTTGTCCAATGATTCAAGTAATACGAGCTTTTCTGCATTCATAAAGCAGAAATGAAACCTCTGTTTAATGTAAAAAGAGATTTAAACATTAAGCTTTTTACATTCCAGTCAGAAATCTGAAAGAGTTACACATATGATAGCATATGCACTCATGACAATACAACTTCCAGGCATCACTGGTAAAAATATGTAAGAAAATGCATGTGTCACTAGAGGGAGATAAAGATCAAATCTAAATTCACTCTTTTGACACTACTTAACCACAAACTTGTATTCTGCTATGTAGAGCTGCGGTTCTCTCCATAAGTAACCAACAATTTTCTTAAGAGTAACACATAAATGCTGATGTGAAAATGTATAGGTAAGAGGTAGTTACCAAAATAAAGTATCTACAAGAAACTAATTTTCCAAACACATTTTTCTAGAACAGATTTTTCCAAATTTGTGAAAAAAACATGACTGACTTGGAAAATGTCTGTACACAGAAAACAAACTACTCTAGAAATCACCAACATGATTCACCTATTTTCCTGGCAGTGTTTTAAACAAGTTTTATGCTCATTTTGATTTATCTGAGCATTGTTCCACAAAACTGAAAAATCAAGGTTTTTGCTTGAAATACAGTGAAGCTGTATATTTATACAGTATGAATAATCAAACCCCTTCAACTTAAAGTCTTTAGAGGGATAATTTCCACTTCATGTCTATCGAATAGGTTAGCATGCTAGATGCCTACACACTATTGACTGTTTAATTATGAATTATATTAAAGGAGTAGAAATTTAGAATGAAAACATTTAAACAGGGTTTTCTAAATTAAGAACGATAACAGATACACTGGCACACATATATACTATCACTGACATGCAGAAAATTAGTACATTTGACAAATCACATCAAATTTTCATCATATGCTGTCATAAAATTGAGTGTGACCTTGCTACTTGTAATTACTACGGAAAAGCAATTCTAGAGAGTATAAAAAGACAGCTTCCCTTACATTAATGAAATGCTTAATGTTACAGCCAAGTTCAGCAAATACCATTTCATTTTAGAATATGCTGTATTGTTAATTTACTCAAATAATAACTTAATACTTTTTTTTTTTTTTGCTAATGCTTGGCATCATTTATAGTATGGAAAACAGATATTTTTCCAAATGCAGCAACTAACATATACAGATAAAATGTAACTTTACCAAGAACCCCCCCCCCAAACCAGCAGTTTTATTAAAAACTTTTAACACTGTCAAAGTAAATTAAAACAATATAACTATGCAGCAAAATTCTGAAGTAGTTAACTTATGTCTCTTCCCAGCTGTTTTGAGGATGGGTAAGGTTCCAGAAGACTCTAAGGCAATTTCTATACCCATTCTTAAACAGGGAAAAGGAAGGGGGGGGGCGGGAATAGAAAAGGAGGACGTTAGTCAGAGAACTACAGACTAATCAGTATCTTCTGTTCTCAGATAAAACTATTTGCTCAACAATTACTAGGACACATAATTTGTGGATACAAGCAAGGTGAGGACACCAGAAGCAGAAAACAGATTTGACAAATCATGTCAAATCAACCAAAATTCCTTCTTTGATAGGCCAACAAGCCTCATGGAAAAGGAGGATTAGCAGATGTCACATGCTGAAAGCACTATCTCACAGCATTTGTCATAAAGAAGGCTTAAAAATCTTAAACTCCAAAACTACACTATGCAGATCCTCAAGTGGCTGGTAAACCTGACAATACTTATCAGCGATTCATTATCAAACTTGGGATATGAATCAAGTGAATAATTTTGCAGGAGTCTATTCCAAATACTATTTACAAATTACAAACTAAGAGAAGGTGTAAGGGTCACTGGAGATGGCATTACAATTTAAAGCAACCTTGACAAAATGAAGTAGTGTTTGGAAAAAATAGGGTGCAATTCAGTAAAGACAAATATGGAATTCTGAACACACCACAGAAATTATCAACTATACAAACAGGCTAGAAGTGACTGGATAGCAGGAGAGCCTCAGGATGGGACCTGGGGCACACAGTGAATTAATTATACAATAAAGCAAATCAACATGTCAGACCACTATAGAAAATCAAGTATTTTACTGGAAATATGCAAACAGGAGCACTATCTGGAAGTAAAATGAAGTAGCCTTCCCCTCTACTCAGCAATGCTCTCAGTTGAAGAACTGAGCCTACTTTTTGCATACTGCACAAAGAGCAACAAAAAAATGGAGAGCCTACAAAACAACTTCTGAGAAAAGACTGAAAGGATCACAACCACTTAAGTCATTGAAGAATTCTCTCACAGATTCTAGTAGACTAGAATTATTCAATTTAAGTAAATTACATGAAATAACTGTTTTACACACGCAATTAATGTTCTTCTATTCACATGCCTTTGTCTAAAGAGGATACTCATATTTTGAATGAAATTAACTTAAATATATTTGAACAACTAATCCTGAATAATACTTTAACTGTCACTCTTCCTGAGACTTTACTACATTTTACAGTGAACTTTAATTTTCAGTAGGGTGCCTTTTTAGAAAATTTGTATAATGGATTTCTTGCTTATGAGGCTGTCTCAGTTTTATCTGTAGGTATTAATGGGAAAACTACAACTGTTTTCACAAGGTAGGATTATATGCTAAATTTAGAACCAAATGCTATGGAATTTGGCCAAAATTAATGAACAGTTTACAAAAAAGCACAAAGTGTGTGAAGAATGTTTAAGTACATATTACCAAGGTTCCTTTCACCTGTATTATAAATTTCACTCTTCTTTCTTCTCTAGTCCATAAGACTGAGGTTACTCCTATTTTCTGCTTTTTATAATAAAATATAATTCTGGATAATTTTTTTTAAACTCTTACGATATCAGTGATATCAGCAACCTCCATTATCAACTAATTCCACGATAGGATTTTTACACTATTCATAAGAACAGCAATGACTTGACTGGAATGTATAATTTACTAGCTAAAAAACTGCTGGTTTTTTCAGTTAGACTAATGAGGAAGCATTCTTGTGATTGAAACATAATAAACTACTGCCTTTTTTCCTGCTGGTTAATAAAGAAAAATTGATAGGTACTTTTTTTTTTTTTCCCCCACAGTGCAATTTTCACTTTCTATAATAAAAGCTGAACCTTAAAAGGGAATAAAAACAGGGTTCTTGACTTTTTAAATTGCATGTTTTTTCTCTAAATGTCAATGAGCTTTATCAATATTAGCCAATGTTCTCCTTGGTACCAAGAAACTCAAATGATGTCTTGTTTAACTTTTTGTTTGAAAATTTAGATCTCCCCAGAGATCTTATTTATCTCAACCATTCACTTCATACTAATGATAATTATGCAATACATCCAAATACTGTTTCCTAAAGACGTTTCCCATCAAGGCAATGTGCACATTACTTCAGAAAAATCTTCTAAACAGAATTAATTATACTCTCATTTGGTTGTGTAATTTCTATGAAAACTGGTACCACTAGAGGGAAAAGCAGTTGGACTGCATTTGCTTTTCATGTATGAGATTCTGACCCAATGTTTAAAAGCCTCTCAGTATCAATTTGTACATTAATGTTGTTACACTATCCTTACAATGAATTCAAATAAATTCCTTACTGTTGGTGAATTTATGCTGAATTGTTTAATTCTGTGGTGTCAGTGACTCAACCAATGAAAACAGAACAAGAAAGTCTACACCTATCACTTAACTTCCATAACTTCTAACAGCAAACCCCAGTCTGGCAGGCATTATTATTTACCCATGCAATTCCAGCAGAGAACAAAGCCACTTATTTAGCAACAGAAGGATGTCTTTAGCTTAATCCATTGCTGCATTCTTTTGTGAAAATATCTTATATACCTGAATGAAAATTAAACCAAATTAAATGATTGCATAAGTAAAAGTCGACTTGTTTTACACAGCCCTATACAGGAAAATGCCATTCCTTCTTTAAATAGAAATAAGAAACTTGTTAGTAATTTTATAACACACTGGGAAAATGGCATCAAAAAGTTAAATTTTACCAAAAACCAGAAGGCTATAAAATGGTTCTCATCACATATTGCCATTCTTGACAAACGTGGAGAGTTTTTGGTTGATTAGTTTGTTCCTGACAAAACAGTTCTCATCAATAAAAAGCAAGTGTAAACAGACAGTAAATCTCACTGATAACCAGTGGTATTCTTAAGCAGTAACAAGTGATAAATTTAAGAAAGCAGATGAAATCGGAAAATAGATACATACAAAGAATCTCATGAGGTTAAGTTTACTAGAGCTATGCAAAATGTTTGTTTTCACACCAGACTCCGTACCACAGTTAAGACTGAAAAGGGTAGAAGTCAAAATAATCAAAGTTTAAAACCATATTTATCAAAATATGTTCTTATATTTTCAAATATATATATGAATTAATTATTGTGGGGTTTGGTTTTGGTAAAGCTTTTTTGGTGTTTCGTGTTGTTTTTTGTTTATTAAATTAAAAGCTCAGTATTCCTATTATGTTTACCTGTTGTGACCATGATCTGCTTTGAGATTTTGACTTCCCACGGATCCTTGAACCCAGGTGAAATGAATCAACAACTAACCGGCATTGTTGATTCGTTATATATTACGACTGTACTACATTTTCAGTTGTCAGCTATGAATACTTATGACCGTGATCTGCATCTCTATTGCCAAATGTAGATCTATTGCTGTGCTCTTGTTCTTGTGCGGGATAGTTCTCGGTTCGTAAAGTCTTCTCTTTTTACGATGAAAAACTCTAATAAGCATCTTAAGTTGCCAAAAAAATTTAAAAAGTCAACATAACTGGTTCAGATGAACACTTAACAATATAGTTTATTTAGAAAAAGCTATGAAAAAGAACTTGGAAACAAACTCACAGCTAGAACAAATTTAGAAAAAGAGTAAGAAGAATTATACATTTTATGGATTGCATCATCCACTGATCTAGAAAATGTTTTCAGACACCTGAAAGCCAGTAACTATAAAACCTGCAGAAACACAGGTCAAAAGGAGGCCTAGAGAAATGCCTAAGCCAGTTTTCAGAGATGCAGTGAGCTACAGAAATGTTACACATCTTTGAGATCCTCTGAACTCCAGAATAGCAAGTCTCACTATTTCTGAAAAACTACAAAAAGAGCAATTCTGGACAGTCACAATACCAAACTTCAGCACTGAAATGCTGAATGCTGAAAAAAATAACATCCTCTACTCTTCTCCACTCCTCGCTTTCCACTCTCCCACTATTTTCATTCTTCGTTACTTTTAACTTTCTGAATAACAAGTTTGAAAAAAAACTGTAACATCCACCTTCCAACTCCAAAGTGTCATCTTTGACAATCTGATAAATATTTATTTCAGAAACAACCTGAAAGACAAGCTTTTCCTTTAACAGTGAGTATACGTAAAGTACCTTCATGCTAAAGGGCTAGATGACTTAATATACCACATGCCCAATTCTGGAAAATGCAGAGATTAAACATAAAATAACTTTTCACAGGCCTGGTCTTCCATCAAAGGAATAATCCCAAGGATTGCTATACAAAGCCTACATCTCAACATCCTTACTTTACATATCTTCAAATATCTTCAAATATCATTTGATATTTGATATTTGATATACTTCAAATATCATTTGAAAGATATTACATGTCTTTTTATATTTCCCCATAACAAAAACATTAACGAGAAAGGAAAGAATTAACAGATGCCAGTAAAACCCTAAATCCTCTCCTAGCTCAAAAATCACAGTTTCCAGTAGCCTCAATATTACTTCTGACTCCTTCATTGGTTATGGATGCTCAGGTGATCCTGATACATCACTAAGGCAGGTCCAAATTTGTTGCATGTCTTTCTGACTGGACAGAATTCTGCCCCAACTACTGACCTCTTCCCTATTCAAAACTAAATTATGCAACTTGATCCTCAAAGGGACACTATTTAATCAGATACCTCAAATATTACAACATGCCCTGAGCACGCAGATGAGCATGTAAGAGCAATGCTCTGAGAGCTATAATTTTCATGGTTCATTTCAAGGCAGTTGGCAGTTACTAATTAAACATGTTGTGTTCTGGGACATGAATTTCTGGAGATTACTACTTGTTTTCTATGGCCCCCATTACCACTTAAGTGCTGTGAAATTGTCCTAACTATCAATCTTGAATCTAACAATGTAGAAGTTCTTTAGACCAGGGAACAATCTAAGCTTCCACAAAATTATGAAAAGGTATGTTCTTTCTGGACCATCTATACACTTTCTACTCCAAAGACATTTCTGCAGTGAAGCAACTGAAAAATCAACCACTAAACTCAAGTTTTTCCTCTACCAGATACAGTACAATATGCTCATGGTATTACTTCATACATAATTTTCTTTCATTATTCTTTAATAATAAAACAAACAGTAGTATTAAACATATCACCAAACAAAAACTATGTGCAGCTAACATGACGATTTATATTTTCCAGAAGAATGTTTCTAATGCACTGAAAACTTTGGTTTTACACTTGTAGTAATGCCATGAAAGTGACCTCTCAGCTTACACTTAAAATTGCATTTGGAACAGCACACTCTGAAGTTTTCTCTCTTTTAACCTAGGATTCCTAACTGTAGTCAATCAGGCAGTAAGTCAGTAAAATCTGTGTTTAACTTAAGTAATATGTGAATTCTCATTCTGGTCTAGGAAATGTTCTATCTGCTGTATCATAGTATCTGATTAGGAGTATGTCACAAAAAAGGGTTTACTCTCTTTTTTTTTTTTTATCTTCCTGAAAGTGGGAAATTTTATATAAACTGTGATTTGGTAGTTTGTAAGTTTGGTGTCTATACTTCACATATATTCTCCCATATGACTGACAGTTATAAAATATTACAAAAGAAAATTACAGATTTGCAACTAGAACTCCAGAAATCAACTGCCAAAGAGAAAGGCACTATTCTCACAGAGGTAGGGCCGGATGAACAGTGCCAGCAGAACTGAGCACACAGGAAATGGAGGAGGACGTTCAGCAAGACTGCAGAACAGTGAAACAGTGGAATTGCATAAAATTTGCAGAATACTAAATGATAACTTTATCATAAATTAGAGGAGTGACTACAACAGATGGACAGAAGGCACTAAGACAGAAATATTAAGCAAACAATGGAATGCAGTTTTGCTAATGAAGTCCTTGCCATTACAGTATATTCGTTTGGTTATTTTGCTGAAAATGCATGTCCCTTTTCCTTGTCAATAAACTTTTGTTATCTTCCCTCAAATACTGAATACCTTCTGGGCACAGTATTTCATGTTTTTATTTTGAAATGTGCTCAAAATAAAGGGTGTGAAGGAAAAAAGCAGACTGTAGCCTTAACACTTAATCGTAGACTCAACACTCCATGTGGATACAAGCTAACACTACACATACTTCATAATACATGTCATACTACTTCAGATAACCCAAATTTCTTCCTATAATTTTGAAATATTAAACACACTTACCCTGGGGAGATTAAATGAATAGCCACCAGCTCCACCCAACAAGCATATTTACTGGATATCTGCAATCCAAGGATGCTGCTGACTCTTCCTGGATTGTAATGGTTGTTAAGAACTTTCAAAGCAAACAAGACTCCTGCAAAACAGAAGAAATCACGTAAAGACAGAAGTAATTGTGCCCAAATAATAAAGAAATGCAAACAACTACTAAAATTAAAGT
Organism: Athene cunicularia; assembly: GCF_003259725.1. NCBI lineage: Eukaryota > Metazoa > Chordata > Aves > Strigiformes > Strigidae > Athene > Athene cunicularia. The sequence goes on from NW_020799110.1 coordinate 18,577,066, forward strand.
ACCATACAGTTTCACAGTACTATGAAGCACATTGTTGCATGCCAGAACAACAGCTCCAAGCTGTTTTTTCAGGGCTACTTTTCAGTGACTTAAAAAGGATTTAAAAAATTATGTTTGTGTAACAGCCAACTCTAAGTTGCTTTTTAATATGCCTACTCACTGTAGCTATTCAGGTATTCAAAACAATAAAAACAATTTTTAAATGGTAGTTCTAGTTGAAATAATTGACAAAACTATTGAACTCAAAAATATTCCATGAGTTGAGAAAAGCCATTACTGAAAACAAGACAGATGTGTGAAGTTCAACAGTAAGCTCAAATTCTGAATGAAAATCATCTTACATATACTCCAGAATCACTTGTTTCTGAAAAAAAGAGTCGATAAATCAACTTTAATCACAATAATCATTCATTTCTAATTGACTGCAACTGTTTTATCATGCGAGCAATAGCTAACATGACAGAATTAATTCACATAATTTATTGGAACTTTCAAAATGTGTGTGAGCTTTCTCTCGAGAGAAACTTCTTCAAAAACATGTCTGAAAAAAAACCCTGAAAAATCACAAAGTACTAGATTTGACATGGAAAAGACAGAAGAGTTTAACATCAATACAAATGTACTAGATAAAAATCACGAAAAAGGTTCCCCTCCCCTTCTAACACCACAGAAAACAAGAGATAGCAAAATTCCTTAATCTATCCAGTGATGTAAATATTGTTATTCTATGACCAAATCCAAAGAGGTGTGTGTATGCACATACATACACGCTCATGCTATTTGCCACTGATAAAAACTGGACTTGTTCAGAAACTCTGAATTTACTAAAGAGGAAAAATATCTGATAGCAGCAGTGTAGTTTAGGAGCCATCTCCATCCAATCCTCTTTTGGCTCACCAGAACCATGTCTGCAGAGCTTTTTTTTTTTTTGTCTGGTCTGTATTGTCAGGTTCCATCCAGTGGTACAAGGTGCAGGTCTGTTTCATCCATTTAAAATAAAATTTAAAAAAAAAAAAAAATCCAGGCATCCTAAAATCTTAAAACCTGTTAAAGTGAATGGGTCAAATATGCATACAGGTTAAAGAAATAATTATCAGGAAAACACTCATATTTTCTTCAACAGCTGTTCCATAGACATGCCACTTGCCCCAACTGAAGACAAATTACCTATGCTGAAGGTCATGTTGAAGGTTTAGAAAAATCAACTATGAAAACTAAACCTGTCCAAGCTACTTTCACCTGCTGCCTGAATAACAGTCAAATGCAGGTGCAAAAGGCTGCAGACCCACATTTCCAAGCTTTGAATAGTCAAAAGATGCTGCAAAGGTAAGTGACACCAGAACAGGCTGCAATACTCAATGTGAGATCTGAACTATTTTACCATGCAGAACATGCAAATTAAAATCCAATTAGGTAATCCCTAAATGGACAAAAGTCAAGCTTTTTGTCCTCTGCACAAATGGTTTAGTAGATTAGAGGTTTATCCCACTCCTTTTAGTTCACCAAATATATGGTCCAGCTGATATTGTAGTATGGCTGACATGAGTCTCTTGTGAGGAATGAAATAGAGGCCCCATCTGGCCCATCACCACTGCTCTTCAGTAACTTGGTCCCTTTTGCCTTAAATCATGGAAAGCCATAAACCTGCATCACCTGGATAACTGTATCACTAAATCTAACTTCCCTTCTGTTGGTTCAAGGGAAGGGACATATAAATTACTAACTGGCTGAGAAGCTAGAGACTAATCTGGTGAAAAAAACTTACAGTGAAATCCCAACACTACCCAATTATATAGTAGTATTATATTTCCAGTTATAAAGAAGTTTCATCATAAATTTTTGAAATATTCACCCTTCTCATTCCTAGTAAGAACTAGGTCGATACTAAGGTGTTTTAAGGTATGAACTAATAGGAACACAGAGGAAAAACCTCACATGAATCATACATTATATAAGCAAATACCTGAAACAGATACTTCTTCACAATTTCTAAACTTCAACTTCTCATCCTAGAGTCTAGGGTGATACAAGAGGTTCAAAAAGAAGCTCGATGGCAGCACCTCCCGGTTGTTCACAGAGCATATTACAGAGCACACTTTCCCCACAAATCACCCATCAATAGTTGGAATACCATATAAAAAGTAACCCTAGAAAGTCCAGCTGAGACTGGATGAGTGCACATATTTCAGTCATTTTACCACTAATAAAAAATATCCGGTGGGGTTCTGCAGTCACTGTTAGGGAACAGCAAGAGTGAGATGCTCCACAAAGCAAGTGTATGCCAGGGGAACAGAGAGGCAGGCAGGTGGCACCCTCCCCAGCAGGCGCCCGGCTCAGTGCACAGGGCTGGCTGGTGACGGTCAGTGGGGCTGGTCAGGAGCTCAGATCACCAGGCACAGCCTCCTGACAAAGCAGGGCCAAAGGAAGGTAGGAAGTCAAATCGGGGACCAGGTCAGAGGAGCACATGGCCAGGCACAGATGCAACATAGCTCAGACAGGGACAATGCAGAGGGCTTAAGCTTAAAAGCAGCTGCTGAGCAATGAGGTAAAAGGTCCCCGGTGAGGCTTCCCTCAGCTGTCTCACAAACCTCTTTTCCCACTAGTCAGAGGTGGATCACACCTACCCTGCATCAGAGCTATTCTCATCCATAGGCTGCCAAACCCCTCAGAAGTAGTTGCTCGCAGGGCCCCTGCAGCAGCCATAAAGGCCAATATTAGAGCTGGGCATGTCTTGGTACGAAAGGGTGGGTGACCAGAGAATACGTGACACTCCAAATGAGCAATGACCAGAATGTTCCAACTAGTAATGATTCGAGTACTATGAGGAACCTTCAGAGGTGCTGAAGCACCTTTCTCAGAGGTTGAAAAGAAGGACTTGCCTTCTAATGCTAGGTCCCAGTGACCACAAGGAAAAACCCTACATATCTGGAAGAGCAGTGCTACTTCTCCACCTGACTGGAGATTTTTTTTAAAGAGGAGGAATTGACTAACTTGAAAACTTTGATCTCTTAAATGAAAAGAGAAGACCATTACTGAAAGGTGACCAAAATCAGGTGCTTGAATGTTTCTAGCAGAAGCAAATCTGGGGAGACTCTCTAAAGACAGGCATCACTAATTTGCAATATGAAGATAAAAGTTTTGAAGTGATAGGCTTTTCTAGAACCCACCTAATAAGCATTACTGACATCAGAAAATTAACAGCTTCAGCATTCTAACAGTCACTGACATTAAACAGAAAACATAGTTCTACTGGAATGATTGTATTTTTCATGTTCTCAGGTAAAGACACTGCTGGTCACAGGAACATGAACTGAACCACAGAAAGTTCATACCTGGAGTACATGCTTTAAACTAAAAAAATAGGATAACTTTACTGACATAACCACCTACATGTATATCCATGCATATCTATTCTCTGCATTCAACAAATATTGTTATATAGTATCTATAAATATTAATTTTATATATGTAAATTGGAACAATTAAATGCCTTACCTGAAAAACCTACAGCACAATGCATTTCATACAAAGGATCATCCAGAATTTTCACAAGCATGAATTCCAGCACCATATAAACAACTCCAATCAGCACTGAAAATACTGCAATGATGTATGCAAACCATATGCTCTTAAGCTTTTTTTCCAGCATTATTCCCTTCCAAAGCATGGAAACCATATTGTAATATAAATGCCAGTCATCTGCATGGTGGACAGGAGAAAGCAGTAAACGCTGCCAGTTCTTTCTGTAGACGACTTCATGTACACTGATGCACACTTCAGATAGGGGCCTCACAGGATTCAAAAAGAGAAAAATATTCAGTGCAAGTACCCCAAGGGTAACAGAAGGAATGTTCTGGAGTCCAACTTGAGAAATTTGATAAAGCAGCAAAAGCAGTCCAGCATTGACTCTTCCCTGCCTTCGCTGCATTATTTCTTCTTATTCAAAGAAATGTGAAGATTATTCCAATTTCTAGTCTTTTGTTTGAATTCAAAACCACAGAAGTTTCGGAAATTCTGAAAGAAAAAAGATAACTGCATTATTATTTATATACAGGGGTGTCTTCAAGCTCATCACTGTTTTGATTTTTTTTAACACAGCAAATTCTTCAAGCTAATAGTTGAAACCTCTTTTTTAAAATCAGGACAAAAATTCCGTTAAAAAAAAAATCACAACCTTTAAAATGGGATAAAACACAAGTAAAAGGGATTTACACACATAATCCAGACAAGCACTGTGAGAAAAAGGAATCTGCAACCTGTCTTTCATATCCCTGGACAGGCTTTACTTCATCTATAAAAATTCCTGGGTGTTCTAGACATGTTCTCATTAATATCCCGATTCACTCAGAATTATTAAAATTTCAGGAAGGAAACCAGTTAAAAACTCTTCTCTAGAGTCCCGGTTTTCAGGCTTCCTACTTTTGCTATTTACATGACCATTTTCCCAACTTTTACAAATATTCAGTACAATCTAAGAATGAAAATTAAAAGTTATCATTTCAAGAAGTAACAGACACACAGCTAAGTATTCCTAAGTGTAAGCTTTGAAAATTGTTCTTGTTTTCCTAGTGAGTAGAAATCGAAGTTTAGTTTAAAAGTATGCAATCGAGAAAAAAACTGTAGGAAGAAATCATATACAAGAACAGCACATAAAATTTCCAGTCAGTTATAGCAAAATATTCATCTCTGTCCTATTTACATCAAATAAAATAGAGGATTTAAAGGATGTAAAAGGATAATTATAGTTCTAGATCTAGCTAGAAGTAGGGTTACTATGATAGAAACTGAGAAAGGGCATCAAGCTAAACTGTTCAATTTTAATTGGAGAATAAGAAGCACAAGGTGCCATGGAGTTTCTAGAGTGTGGAACCACCTGTGGAAGACAGGAAGATTTCAAGTAGCTTCTGAGGGCTACCTCAAGTTGGTCAATACTGGTTTCAGTTCTCAAAACTCTTCAAGGTGGCACAACAACAGCACGCCCACTCTTCTCCACCTCTAGGATACCAGTTCTTTGCTAAACTACTGAAGATACGTAATACTTTATTTCACACAAACATCAACTATGCAGTCAGCAAAACAAACCTACTCTTCAAAACTTTACTATCAGGTTTCAGTATTTCCTAAAATATATACAAAATTCTCATCTCAACACCCCATGCACCTACTCTTACATTAGAAAATAGAGTAAGTTGCTAATTTATTTTTTATTTAAATCCCTTTCCAATTCATCATATGAAATGTTTTTTCTGAAAACAGATGCATGTTTATTTGATAAACAAGCAATAATAATTCTTCTGGAGGACAGCAGAAAAAAAAATGACACCTTTATAAGGGGAAAGGGACAACAGCTCAAGATACAAAGTTTAATATTCCATGTTATGTTTACTAGGACTAAGTTTCACATTTCTACAGACCACTCATATGCCTGCAAACATTTTACTAAATGTTTTTCTTTAAGTATTCAGAGTATCATTAATAATTTGATCAGGCTGCAGCACACAAAGTGAACACATGGAAAAAGAAGGAAATCACCTCTGAATTATGTTATCCTACAACAGCAAAAGGAAGTATGAAACCTGCACAGGGTTGAACATCGAATAAGATCATCTAGGAGACAGCCTACCTCCTCTACTTACAGCTTAGGGGAGCATATACTTCCATGATAGTTCACACGTACAATTAATTAATGCTACTTCTTACAGTTAAGTTTTTCTAGTCTCTGGATTTCTCTTTAAATTGCATTTATGTTTATTATAGCACTTTAAGAGAAGGAAGAAAAACTCTAGTAGCATCCTCAAAACAACTGTAGTAGAACCAAATGCAAGTAGACATATTTGCTACATTAAAAGGAAATATACTGCATTTTCCTCCCATGGTCTAATCTCAGAGATGCTACATAATGTCTAAGTCTTGCGCAAAACAGCAGAAACACGCTTTATATCAGGGCTCTTGAACATGTGCCTTTTAAAACCAGCTTCTAACCCTCACAATTTAACTTACAGAGACCACAGCTGCAGTCCCTACAAAGTTCAAATGAGCGAAGACCTCTTAAAGTGTAAATTGATTATTTTAGATGATAATTAACTTTATTAGCCTTTGACTTTTTAATCTCAACATTACAAAAAAACAAAAAAACAAAACAAACAAAAACACACAAACAAACAAAAAACACAAACAAACAAAAACACACAAACAAACAAAAACACAAACAAACAAAAAACACAAACAAACAAACAAAAAACAAACAAACAAAAAACAAACAAACAAACAAAACACACCACAATAAAAAGTTTAATCAATGTCGTTCTTTTTTTCCATACTACATGCTCTGATACCAGGTACACCAACATCCCCAAACTGTTCTTACATACATCTGCCCAAACCTCTGACTTTTCTCATACCACTGACACAGCTACATTTTTTTCCACCACAAAACAGTTGACATAAAAAGTGCTAGAATTTAAGTCAACATCATTTAAACGCAAGTTATGTGGAAATCCCAAAATCCTGTCATACCACGTTGTTCAAACTGCCAAATACTACAGTCTTACTTTTTAACCTTACTTTTTAACACCCCTTTTGATACACTTTAGTTTCTAGTTTAAATACTTTTAACATACATGCACCTAGGAGAAGAAACCTGCATAACCACGTATCTGTACAACAATCACGTAACAATACTGGGAATGGTTTACACCATGATTACAGCACTGCTATAAATCATTCCCATTACTGGGAGGAATCAAAAATGTCAGCCAAGACACATTATGTGTTTGATTATAAAGGAAAAAGATATAAGAAAGAAAATAGATATTTGAGAGCCTTCTGGAATGCAATTCACTTAAAATATATAGAGCTTTCAAATGTCTGAACATTCTTCCGCAGCCTCTACTCTGTTTATTAAAAGCCTAATAAGGCTTGAAACAATGAAACATTTATTCCTTTTTCTTTTTTGAAAGCATGCCACCCACTTCAAAATGTACAAATTTCCAGAACAGACTTGAAATGGACATTTGTCTTGCATCTAGGCTGCCACGTGTCTGCATTTTTGTCACCTACTCAAGATAAATGTCTGAACTAAACATTCTCGGAATTTGTTTGTTTGTTTTGTACTAACCAAGTGCAAAGCTTTTAAACTTTTATTTCTGCTGTGACGACCCCCCTTGCTCACTTGGCAACCATACAATATTATGACTTCATATCACATGATTTTTCAGTAATAAGTATTTTAGTAAATACCAGTTAAAATGAAATGTTATACTGTCTTTTCCTGTAGCCATAATTTGAAGTTAAAGACTCTCCCTGTACTCTTGCTTCCCACCAAAATGGACAGAACTAACTTGAAATTTTGATTTATGTTTATGTGAAGCAAAATCCTGCTCATTGCCCTTCTCCTTAAAAACAAATAGCCCTGTGACATAAATCTAGATTTTTATGAATAGATGGAGATGTGTAATCTCATTCTTACTGAGGGTGAATGCAGCCACAAACTACAGATTTTACCATTATCTGCATGGCACATCCTGATACTCAGATCTGTCACCAACCTTCTCTCTAGACTGCTTTGTTCTTCTCATTGCTTTGCAAAAATTATTTGTAATGGAGGCACTTTAGCACTGTATAACTCTTCACTGACAGAAGAAAATCCCATGGTTATTCTTTCAGTTCAGATCAGGAGTATGATTTTGAACTGAATTTCTCCATTGCCCCCACTGACTTCACTGTGGTTCACAACGTGAAGTGGCCTGGGTGTGCATGAACTCATCTCTTTTCAGATGAAACTAAACCTGATGTGTTCCAGGAAAGAACCCTGGGCACTCCAGAAAAAAATTGGGCCTTCATCCTACATGTCCAGATTAGAGCTAGACAAATGTAAAAAACACCTGAAACAGGTAAATGGTAAATATCAGATCCTGAGAATAAACCCTTTCACACACAGATAAACCAACAACAGGTCCACACTACTATGAAGATAATCCCAGGGTACAAAGACTTATCCAAGTAAAGACTGAAACAGATACAGTGGTTTTAGGGCAAAAGAGTTCTACAAAGGAGGTAGAAGCAAACTGTAAACCCTTCTACTATTGCCCTCAAACTTTGGAGAGGGGAGGAGGAAGGAAAGCATAACAAAAAAAACAATGCAAGAAAAAACTCAAAAATTTGAAACATAATGAATTACCCTGTTTATTTTTAGTATGTATGCAAGGAGAAGGTCAACCACAAGCTGTCAGTTAAAATATGCTTTGAAACACATAGACAATTGCATAGTTCATACAAAAGGCAAAGTTCTGACATAATTATAAAAGTAGAATGACTTCTGGATTAATGAAATGTGCCTTTAAAGGGCATAATGTGCTTCTATTCACAAAGGAATACTGAACTTTAAACTGAAAAAACACATTTCGGAATTTGGTATGAAAAGTCGTACATCTGTAATACAAATGTTTTAAAATAACTTAAGTCAGTAACTACCTTGCTGAATGGAAACAATACAAAGTTAAATAACAACATAAAATGACTGCGTAAAAGGCTACGCCAGAAAGTGGGTTTTTTGTAATATGCTACATTATTTTAAATGTCCTTCAAAGTTTTCTGTGAGAATAAGGAAGTTCTTCTGCCTCTTACATCTGCTTCAGCATGAAAATTGAAAATATTTTATAGTTCTTTAATCCTCTTAAGTACTACTGAAAATAAAACCTTAATAAAATAAGCTTTCAAGCTAACAACTTCAACTTAAAACTGAAAATTGCGTTCTGAAGGGTGTGACAATTACTATTCAGAATAAAATACAGACATATTAAATAATACATGCCAAGAAAACTTTTGGATGCCTTATCTCAAAATAAACAAGAACTTTCAGAGGCAATAGAACGGACTAGGTCAAATCTTGCACTCTGCCTCACATCTTACATATGAACATCTGAGACACTAAGTATTTAGGATTCAGAATACTGCTACTTCATCTAAAAACACTTAAAGGCTGCAACCTATCCATCCTTCAGTTAAAATACAGAGCTATTCAAATTGTTTCATTGTAATTATTAACTTTAAGTATCACTGGAAGCCCTGACAATTTCAGACTCATGACTTCACTAAAAAGAAAGCAATTTACTTTATATGTTTTTCATATATTTAAATTTAATTAGAATCAATATACAGATTTAACCATCAGAACAAGCATCCACTGGAGTTTTCTTTAAGGCTTATCATTGTAAAGACCAGTTATAATCTCTGTTGTCATTTGCAACTACTAACATTATCTCTAAAATGTTCTTAAGATAACTATATTTTATCTATCTGCCTTCATTTCCTACATGGTATACACTTCTAATTCAAAGTCTTCACATTATTCAGTGGGCTTCAATGACACTCAAGTCATAGCAAGCAACACTTCCTTAAGCCACAGAAGGACACAGCATGTAGAGGCAACAAGATTCCTTGGGACACTCTTAGGGAAATACAAACTTAGAAGTTTTAATCCTAGCAGAGGTCAGTCTTATTGTCCCAACAGTCCTTCAGTTTGAAGGAGCTACTCCACCACCATGTACAGCTCCAATCAGCTGCACATTTGCTCTCTCACAACTTCCCTCAAAGCCAACTAAGTTGACTAAGCATGGACTGGAAGAATTATTCTGGAAATTACATGATGCATTTCAGCTTGACCCTCAAACTGATATGATGCATTGCAGACAATTTACACACTGGGCATGGTACAGCAGCCACAATTTGAACAAAACCAGCGATTCCAAGTTGCAAGAAGAAAAATAAAAGGAAAAGTTGACTGCAGTTTGCAGGAGGACGGACAGGAAGCTTACTTTCTAATGAAATCCTCTGTAAATAATGATGGTTAAACAATTCACAAATATACACTTTCTCGTATTAGCATTACGTTAACTCTTGTCAAGACCTCAAATCTCTCTGAATTAACAATGTTAATTCAGGAAGAATGATTGTGCTATCTCAGGAAATTAAACCGACTCAGGTATCATTAAATACATCTTATAAAACACCTGAATTACTTAAACTCAGTATTTACACAAACATGAGAAAGTTTACCAACTATATTTAAGATACATTGGTCACTAATTCCCCTTTGACACAAGTGCCAGTTACTTGTAGGTTTAGGTTTCTGAGGTTTTTTTGCCATTTTATCATCCTCACAAAAAAGGGATATAGTTCTGGTCAGAAATTTTTTTTTCTGCATCAGTTGATCATTTACATAATCGCTAAAAATACTGCTGTAGGGAAATGAGAGTAAAGAAAAATTTTGAAGCCACCTAACAAGCAGAAGCAGTTGCGTATTAAGGTGTCACTGCACATGAACTTCCTGCAGTTTAGTGATAAGACAGGCGTATCTGTGGTTTGGACTTTAGGAACCACCACTGCCACAGTCCTGCCGTTTTTACACGTCACTCCGCTCCTTCAGGCACTGCTTCCTTCTACCGTCTCAAAAGCATTGCAGGAGCAAAGTGGTACAGAAACGGAAAATGGTGAGAGTTGTTACAAGTGTGAAATATTAGGTATTTCTGACATATCTGAGACTCACTTAATTTCCACAAATTTCCACAAACTTTGCGCCGCCACTCTGCTTCCGGCAGCGGGGGGCGAGCTAAACTCGGCGGAAGGCAACTCCAGAGAGCTAACGGCTTCAGGGGAAGCCTTCCCCAGCCCAGGCGCCCCCACAGCGCTTCTGTTCCGGTGCACCGGGCAGCCTCCGGCACAGAGCGGGGCC
>NW_020799110.1:18587847-18613607 GCF_003259725.1 Athene cunicularia
AGGGGCAGCGGGCGGAAAGGTGGGCGCGGGGGGGCGAGGCCCAGGAGCTAGCGTGGCCTGCGCCTGCTCCGCCCTCGCGTCACCCAGAAGGGCTCTACCCGGGAGGTGAGGCAGCTGCCGAAAAAGGAGAGCTACTACCGAGTTACTAGCCAGTTACTAGCCTTATCTGCACTGCAAGCAGGCGGGGGCGGTGTTGAGGCGAGTACAAATTAGCAAAGATAAGGGGGTGTTAAACAGCGGGCGGGAGCACGCCGGCTCCTAGGCAAAACCTCGCAGCGAGTATGTTCTTGTGAAACACCAGCTCCAGGTGATAAAAGGTGTCCAGCTTCCCAGCTGGGACTGTGTTTAGTCTAATAACGTCTGTGAAAATATCAGTTACTGGTATTACTTGCTATTAAAATGCATAATTAGGTTCCCTTTGAAAATGACTTACCTCACATGCAAAACAGTAACTAGTTCTGTAAGTTTAATAGTTCAACCACTTAATTTTTTTCCAAGCATTGAAGGCAATTAGATGAACACATTAGTCTCACATGTGTAGAGTACTAGTCACTGGTGTTAAGTATTATTCCCCAAATTTGATGCAGATCTCTAGACTGCAAGCTTTGCCATTAATATTCAGTAGGGAATATATTGAGCAAATTATAAATGCCTAAAATAATAGGTTATCATATAAATGTTGGCAAGCTGATGGTGCAAGTATGTGACTAGAAATGAATCATACAAAATCCATAGCCAAAACTACATGTAAATGGCCCTATTTTGCCGTCATTTATGTGGCACTTAGGTTTCATAGAGCATCTTGGCAATTCATACAAGTATGTCATAGAATTTATAAGAAAATTGTATTCTGTCCTTCCAAAAACAGCACACAGCTCAGCAGACTGGCAGGCATGAAAGGGGCTGAATTCCTAGAAATAGGGTGGAGATCAAGTTAAAGGAGCAGACTTTGCCAAAACAAGCAACTTCAGCATAGTCTTCTCTTCCAAGACCGAACAGAAGCCAAAAGAGGAGGGCACATTCAGTGTGTGCCACCATTTAGACACGTTATCTTAAACTCCTTAGTTTTAGCACATTTAGATCTGTTACCTCAATTAATGCTAATCATAATAATTCATAGAAATCACAGGATGTGGGAGTTATAAATGCCTAGACTGATAATAGATTTTCTATCATACATCAGGTTTTCTATAATTGGCACCATTTTCTGTAATAGCTTACTCCATTTTCATGCAGTCATAATTCCAGTCCATAATTCCTAAAGATGCAGTATTTATTGCCTGAGTACAGGTTCAGATCTTATTACTGGATGTACAAGTCCTTAGGTTGTGGTTCTCTTCTGGGACCTAGAAGATCTGGATTTCAATCCTAGTTCACTTCCTGGGTCAACTGGAGCTATCATTTATTAATATTTCATCTTTTCAGGTCCTTATTGATACAGCAGGAATAATAGCAGTCACAGGAGCAAGGGGAGACTAAGTAAATGTGTTCAGATGCCATCATTAATGGGCCACATATGTAGATAGATTTAAAAAACCCGACTGTTCTTGTACTTTTACCCATGTGGGAATTGATACACATTAAGTTCTTAAACTTTGGGGTTTTTTCTTTTTCTACGCAAATTTCACTAAAAAACCCCACAGATCTGGATTATTTTATACTTATATAAATAGCTGGTTGGAAAAAAGAACCCAGCCACCTGCTGCTCTCTTTAATCTTACACCACCATTTACCTCATGGGTTTCTTTTACCTTTTTGCTAAATGTTCATTTTTCTTATCAATAAAACTGAATAAATGAAAAATACTGTTCACAACTTCTTTTTATGGAAAAAATCAATAGTTCATGAAATTTATTTCTTTAGCCTTGCTGATACATATCTAATATGTGTGATTACCCAGATTTCCTCAACATGAAAGATGTTCTTGAGTAAGAATGGCAATTTAGTCCGCCTGATGGGTTGGCATGTAAAAGGTTGGTTGAGTTCATGTAAGACAATATCCCTTTCCATTTAAGTGACTATTAACAGTATAGGTTCTGTTTCCTAGTTATGGCTGGACTGATTAGAAAGAGAATTCAATACTTGGAAAGAAAATAAGGAAGAAATAAACAAAAACATCATTTTCATAACCCATGTACACTTAGCACAGGAGTGACGCATACGGTTATCACTGCTTACGCCTTACTGCTAACTATATAATCCATGTAAATATTTATAATACAGCTATTATCAGTGTAAACATACAGCTTACTCATATGTTGACCCATAATGAAAAAGTGACATTGAGATCTTTCCTTTGCTTAATAGCACAAGGTTTAAACAGGTTTTAGGAGCAGTAGAGCAGGTCTCAGAATACTCATTTTTCTGAGATTTATACTGAGGCTTTTCAACATGAAATAATTGGGAAGGAACAGCTTGCTGTGGAATGCATGGATGCAAATTAAATCCATATCTGAGGGATATTTTTTTAATTAATGCTGGGAATCTGATAGCAACATATTCGAAACACTGTTTATGTTAATCTTGAAGGAACTAGTTAGGACTCGCCTACAAATGTAAGAAGAATGTCAAAGCATAGTTATAGTAAAGGAACTGTGACCTTCCTAGACTGTCAGTACGTGACAGTGTTTACAAATAGTAGAAGAGAGAAACAGTAACCCAGAATTTGATATGTGGAATATTATCAGTTTGTCACTAATTTAACAAAATACAGACGACTAAAGTATCAATTTACATGTTATTAGTTTATATACAGCTGTTGTACCACTACCATTCTGGTTAGGAAACTGTGGAGGCAAGCCCTTCTGAGAGATACATAAGGAAATACGATCTGATAGCAAATGTTTTGTATGAATTCAGGGCTTACTCTTTCAGAGTCTTTGATCTGACATTACCTTTGTTTTTGCTATGTAGCCCACCCATACTAACTTTTTCTTAGCTGGTGTTGTACTTTCTCCAGTTCAGCTGCCATCATCACCAACACTATAACTTTATAATACAATATGGACAAATGGAGTGGAAAATGTAGATGCTTTCTCCAGGTTATAGAGATAAAACGGAATATATCCTGGAGGTTCTTATCTGTTCATATAGTCTGCTGGAAGGAACAGAAGAAACATCTGGTGGAAAATAAAAAAGTGTATTTTTACTGAACGTGGGCCGGAAGAAACAGACTAACATCAAAAAGGTTTCATAACACTTAGAGCCAAAGGGGCCTTTGATCATCTAGTCACCTCCCGCTTATCCAGATACTTCCACATTGTGTTGAGACTTCAGTTAAACCAAAGCATTTTCATCCTCAAAAGCCTAAGCTGTTGTATGTAACCAGAAGAGAGTAGACCAAAAGGCAGTGTTAAGGAAATGAACGTGTGAAATGTGCCAAGAAGATGGTACCAGGCAATCCCTCTGCGCAGATAAAGGGCTTTCTAAAATAGTTATTAAAACCAACAGGAGTATCATTTGAGATCACTGGTGAAAATAAAGTATAATGTAAAAAGTTACTGGTTATGGAGTAACAACAGAGTAACCTGCTGTCATCTAAAATTGATTTTAAAACATGTATATGTAAACATTTGTGTTCATTTTGCTTGACCACAGGAATGTTAAATAATAATTACTAAAACAGTCTAAAAGTCCTTAACCATAATAATAGTATAGGCAGAAAATATTCTGTTGAATACAGTTCTTTTTTCAGTGGCAACATAATTTACATCTCATCATTCACAGTTTATATAAATCATGAAGTTAAAGTATATTCTGCTGCTGGCAGGGAATTTTTGTTAATACTGTAGCTGTGAAAATTTTGTGATATTTCCTATTTGTATAAAGCATTCACATAATGTTTTCCTTTATGGAAACATGGGGTTTGATCCAATTTTTTTATGACATTTTAACTGCTTTGTAACAAGGATGTATCAGTCATCTGGTGACATCTTTGTGTGCTCTATTGGCTTGCAAGATGCTGGGACAGTGGAAGCTGCCCCAGGGGGATGAAATGTCAATTTGTAATACTCCCAGGTTCCCAGCTCTCAGAGTTGGGCTAATCCAGAGGCAATACTGGAGGGCTTTATCTGGCACTCCTTGTAAAGAAGGATTTGTCAAAGATAGTAAAGGAATTTCTCCAGAAATTGCATTAAGTCCCTTTTTGGAAGTCTTTTCTTACTCTGTATTTTCTTATGGATATATGAGTAGAATTCAGGTTCTGCATGTTTTTGTCTTTTTATGCTAACCTTGGTTCTACAATGTATATGTGCACCAACCTGACTCATGCACCCTGTAGAGAGATTGAGAGGCAGAAGCAGAGGTAGGGAAGCATTTGGAAGAGAGGCTGATACCAGTGGAACACTGGTCCTAAAATTTTATGTCAGGATTCAGTCTTTTTATTTCCGTTTTCTTACAATGACAGAAGCTGTATTTCCCGTGGAAGTTTGAATCCCAGAAGTAGTGAGGAGGCATAGTATAATATTAAGAACATTCATAATATTGAAATGGGGGTTGATTATTTGGTTTTAATTTTTTTTGTTGTTTTTAACTTAATGGGCTTTCTAAAGCTGTCATTAACATATTAAGTTTTATTTAACAAAACTAAGCCTAAAAGGCATCTGTCATGGCTCAGAGTGTATTGATAGGCCTTACTTGCCCTGACCAGCCTCACCTGGGTCCCCCTACACACACCCCCTGCCCATGGGCCCAGGAGCCTCATTTAAGGTCAGTCCCAGGTCTTTAATCCCTTCCTGAGTAGGGCTGTAGTAGTGCTGGTCTCCAGCTCCACTACATCCTTGTACTGGCTACAGCCCCCACTGAGCTGATGATAGAGCCTAGCCATCCTGGTGCTGTGTCTGATGCTGTCTTCCCACACTTAACTCCAACCTGCCTCATCATTGTGGGCTGCCCTGTGATTTGGGCTCTTGGTTAAACCTGCCTGCTACCTGGATCTTCCCCACCCCTTGCCGAGGGCCCCGGGGCTGGGCCCCCTTCACACAAGTTGTTCCAGAGTAGGAAGGAGACAGATAGGATATTCAAGGCAATGAATCTGAAAGTGGCAATTCAAAGCTGGTAATCTCTATCAAAGCATTATTTTGATTTTTTTCTTTATTAGCTCTGTTTTTAAAACATTCAGTAGAAATTATAAAGCTGCTGTCAAAAGAAGTGAAAATCAAATGGGGTTTTTTAAGCATTTAAGCATTTTTAGCTTAGAAAATAATGTTTGAATTATAATCATACTAAGTAAAACTACTGAATATCACCAAACCTAGGAGCTTGTATTTTGTGGCTCAGTGTTACTCAGGTTCAGCTCAGGAGAAATTGCACTCTAACCTGGCAAAACAGATTTTTTCTGGTGAATATAATACTTATTTGATCAGCTAGTGTATGTGGGAAAAGTAGACAAGCTTTCAGGTGCACGGTGCTTTCATATCTGAAATAGAAGCAGTGGACTTCAAAGTTAAATAAAAATTGAGGGCCGTTTTTCTGGATTACCTTTAGAGCACGCTGGAAGTTACACATAGCAGCTGAGTGCCATAACTGGTGAGTCTGCTGGGACTGATGCTTGTTCTGGTGTAGGCATCAGTCTTAGGCTTGGTTTCACCCCAGTTTTTGTTGGTGGCACCACCAAATACAGATGGAAGCCCTCCTTCAGACCTGGGATAGCAGTGGGAGATGCCTCCATGCTTTACTTCTGTGACTGCCTCTCATGACATGCAGCTGAGGCCGAGAAAAGGTCTGCCATGGTGCTGTCACTGTGCAAACAGCTGCAACAGGTTGCTGTCCTACTGCTCTAGTTTATTTTCCACTCTGCTGAAGATGATTGCCAGTCAATCCTCTGCTGATAGAGCTTTCTAATCTTCTTTAAACAAAATCACAAGGCTAGGTGCTTGGGATCAGATTGGGGCTGTCTCCAGGGGCTGGGTGGGGCTGGAGCAGGCGAGATTCACATCATCCTCTACATGTGCTGAGAGGAGGCAGTGAAGCTCCCAGCTAGAACAAGTAACAGGGCCCCCGGCTGTCCTGTCCCACAAGCCATCTCCACAGTGGGAACCTCACACTTCAAAGGCCA
Source organism: Athene cunicularia (assembly GCF_003259725.1). Taxonomy (NCBI): domain Eukaryota; kingdom Metazoa; phylum Chordata; class Aves; order Strigiformes; family Strigidae; genus Athene; species Athene cunicularia. The sequence goes on from NW_020799110.1 coordinate 18,593,903, forward strand.
CCGCTGGAACAAAGCAAAGGTTGGGGCAGAGGGCTTGGGATGGGCATGGAATGAGCACCGACAAGGGCATACAGATAGTGCTCGGCCATCTGCATGGGTGTTTATGCAAACTTTCTAGGACTTGTTCAGGTTTCTGGGGATCTTCCAGCTTTCTAGGTAGAAGGGCAAGTTTTTCAGTCATTAGTGAGATGAACCCTCCCACTTCCCAGAGTTAAGGAATTCCCATGGGGATTGCCCTGGGGACCTCTTCCTCCTCTCCTAAAAACTTGAGAGTCTATTTGCAGCTTTTTTGTTCAGCAGCTGGATAATACATATTTCTGCTACCTGTCTCAATTATTCATTCTGCGTTCTAATTTTGATCTGTGTCCAATGAGCTTGAGAAATACATTCTTTAATTACTTTCCTTGTTCTCTTTACTTGGCTTTCTATCTGTAAAATAATGGTCTCTGGCAGCTTTTTGGCTTTTGGCATTGCAGAGTACCTAGATCAGTTACAAGGTGACTCGGTGTTCTGCACAGCCGCTTGTGAAGATTTCAGCCAGGCCTTCACTTGATTAATGAGTGTTGGCCTATTCTTGAGATAAATTCATGCTGGATTTTGCCCAAGGGCTATAGAGTGGGCACTCCAGGGAATTTAGTGGAAGAAATCTGTACTTGAAATGACTTTTCTTTGAGATCTGTTTACTTAATGATTGCTTGCTTGAAGGTAACACCACTGATAAGGAGGAAAAGCCAGTCAAAAATGTGAAGAGAAGTACATTCATTGGATTTTTTTTTTTTCTCCTCCTGTTTGTGTATTAAAGTCAGTTCTCTCTGAGAAAATATTATATGGCAGACCTGTACTGGGCCAAGGCACAAGATTTTAGTTTGTATCTGGATGGTGCCTTTCAGCAGTGGCATTTGTGACATAGGGGACTTGGCAGTGAGCAGTAGTCCCCCTCTGCCTCTGCCAGAGCTGCTTTCCTCAGTGATGACTGACATATCCATGTTGATATCAATCACCAGCCACATATATAAGCATTTTGAAGTTGATTTCCTGGAAAATTAATGTGTGACAATTTTACCTGAGTGCTGGCCTCCCCCAGTAACTATTAAATCAAATGACCAGTTTTAGTCCTATGTGCCATAAGTCTGGCTTGCTCATGGTTTGCAGTTCTAGCACCTCTAGCAGCTCATGGTCAGACTTTTTGGTGAGGAGAGCTGCTCTGTGCCATGTAATAGAAATGGCCAAGGGTGTGTGTGCGAATCCAAGAGCTGAGCTCAGGTCCCGGAGGCATGGCAAAAGATACAAAATTTGTCTAGCAGTCCTGTCCATCACTGATTGTTTTTAACCATGCCTCTCGGCAGCCTTGGAGTTGTGCATTGGTGGATTTGTGAGTAAGCTCAGACAGCTTTACCTGCCTGTGCCATGTGGTGGTTCTTTTCCAGACAGCAGGTCAAACAGAGATGGATAGGAGACTAGAGAGACTGAAACCATTGGGTTGGAAATGGGAAGCAGGGAGGAAGAAGAATAAACAAGCAGTATGTAGGGAGCATGCCAGGGAGCTGACAGTATTATGATTGAACCTGATATTCAGAACAAGCAATCAGGGTTAATTTTCCTGCTATTCATAACTTCTACATTTATATAAGAAGTTGGACACCTGTTTTGATGCACCATTGGGGGAGGGGTGTTGAAATGCTTAGCAAAAATCCACCAAGTATATAATCTGTGCAGTATTTGAGTACTTCTGTTGGTGTATCAGAAAAGTGTTTCTCTGAACGGATCATATGTGATTCTGCAAACTCCAGGTTCATTTGCAGAAGGAGAAGAAATAAATGGATGTGTGCACAAAAAAAGTCAATATACTGAAATGAAGAAAGCAACAGAAGACAAAACACAATATGTGTGTTTTTAGAGTATCTGTCAATCTAAAGCAATAATAAATAAGTAAACAGAACCTTTTTAATTTGTGCGAATTAATCCCTTTCAGGGCTGAATTAACTAAAGCATATCCCTATGAAATAACCTTCATTATATAAATCAGTGTGCTGATGGATTACTGAGATTGCAGCCAAGAAAACCACACCACCATAGGTGTGAAGTTTCCTGATCATCTAATAAATTGATAACTTTGAAGCTTAGTTGTGACAATTTAAATGTCATCACTATTAAACAAGTTGCCAAAATGCAAACAACCATCCTAAGTCATTAAAATGTAATTATAAAGGACAGCTGGGTCTACTATCAATCTGGGCTGTGGGGACTCATAATGGGGAAAAATATGAAACTTTCACACAAACAGAATGAGTCTGCTGTACGTGCCAAGCAGAGCCTGCACAGGAAGCAAGGGAAATGTATTTTGTGCATACACAGTTACTGGTGCTTATAGAAGGCTTGCATTACCGAGATGGATGTTAGAAGTCAGTGACGACATGACATCCAGCAAATGTCTTCACCTTCTCTCTGCTATATATGAAATGTCCTTTTTCTTATTACCGGGCTAGGTTTTGCTCATGGCAGATAGACTGCGTGGCAGTTACCATCTAGCAGAAGCAACTGTGAAGTGGGACTAAATTTGCTCTGTAGTGGAATGGCAGCACAGGTGTTGTAAGCCCTTGTTTTGAGAACCAGGTGGACTTTAAGTGATAATGAAGGCTTGTTTTTTAGCTGAGACTAATGAAGAGAAAAGTAACTATAAGGCTTTGAAGTCATGGATCCTGTATGTTTATGAAAGCTGTGTTTAGTCATATTGATAACTAAGTTTTTAAACTTTATTTTTTATGTTTATTATTTGCTTGATACTTTGAAATGGCCATGATGCAGGCAACAAGCTCAGTCCCTGCTCTGGACTTGCAGCTTCTGCTACATATGGTGTAGCTCTAAGTTCACATTGGTTTCAGCTACATCCCAGTAGGTTCTGTCTGTTATTCAGTGATGCAGCATGTAGTTCATTAGATTTATTTCTGATATGTATAGTGGAAATGGTGGAACAGGCTAGAAGTGTGATACTGCTTCATTAAAATAGTTACCCCAAAAGGCCCCACAATCTTTTGGTGTATTATTTATATGTATTATGGAGCTACAACAGCTGCTAGCTTTCATAATTAAGCCCCACTTTCCCTAAATGTGACAGGAGGGGTGAAATAAGTGGAAATTGCTAATAATGCTAAGAGAAATATCTTTTATGTTATGTATCTTAATCCATATTATAACTGAAGTATTGGGTAGCTATTTTTTTGAGGCTTTTACAAATCTAAACAGGTTTAAAAAAATCTGTATTACTGCTACCATATTATTTGAAACTATTTCCTGTACATCAGTCTATAGCATATAATTGTCAAAAACCCCCAGCTGAGTATTGGAAAGAATTCCGAGGTATGTTCTAACCTATCAGTATTCCTAAAATATTTAGGTATGAAATTATCGATGTATCTTTTTCTACTATGAAGTAAATCCTTGTGGTGCCTTGGGGCATTAATTGTGCTGAAAAACTTGTTCATTTATTCCCACTAAGAAAAGTGAGCTTTTGCATATGGGTGTTCACGAACAATTCATTTCCTTCCTTTTGTGTACTTGGAAATGATATAACTGGCTGTACTAGCGTAATTATCTACCTTTCACTTTTGCAAATTATAATTTTTGTTTGTTTTGTAACAAGAATCACTTGGTATGGAGCTTAGAGAAACATTTAAGATTACGAACTGTTTCTAATGAACAGATTGTTTTCTGATGCAAATGGAAAGCCAAGCTGAGGGAGCTTTTTCTTTTTTTTTTTATACAGAAGCATACAGCCTCTCAACAGACTTTGTCCTTATTTTTTGGCAGATTTGGACTGCCCTACTCAAAAGCATAAACAAGCCTCAGCCTATCAACAACAGAAATGGGACACTAACCTGCCAAACACAGGGAAATGAATAAATGGAAGAACAATAAAAGTCAGCAAAATAGGAGATCTCATGCAGTGTGAATGATGTCCTATATAGCATAAGTAAAATGTTCTGCTGTTTGTTTCACATGGCTACACTAAGGACGAGTAAATTTTTGTCATCAATGCTGTTATGAAAAGCATGCAAATTCCAGAGATCACACTGGCTAATGCATGAAATTGTTATTTTGAAGGCAAAAATAAACTTTCCTATAATTTTCATTCATGTCCTCCCAATGTGAGATGACAATTTACAGCGGGTTTAGGAAATTAAAATAAAATGTTAGTTTTTCCAGGTGCACTGAAGAGGTTCTGAAATTAACTCAACAAAGGTGAAGCTACATGGTATTTCTCACTGCACAGTGAGAGTCAGCAAGATGACATTGTAAAATATCCTTAGCAATAGTCACTTAAAATGTCTGCAGGGGATAAGGTCAAAGAAAGGTTAGCAGCTGACATCAAATCAGAAATCAGATGTGCTGACCCTTAATCATAGGCTCTTGCAGGCTTTTTTTTGGACTGCAATTCAGCATAACATTATTGAATTCACCTTTAGATTAAGCTGGTCTGCTTTGACATATACAAACCCATATGCAAGTTAATGGCTGTGTCATTCACTTCATTATGCAAGCTTTGATAACAGATCAGTGAGGTGACCTCTGAAGCACTACTTTTCAAGGTCCTTAACCATTTGCATTTTCAATGAACAGAAAGTGGCATTCCTCATTTAGGTCATGATGGATCATTAGTTTGGGGTATACAAATTAATCCTGGGAATAGTAATCTGCAACATATTTTTCTTTTTTCTTGCAAGATTACTTAGAGCTATTTAATTCAGCACTATGTCTTGATGAAAGTCATCTGCTCATGTACTGGTGCAAAAATCTTTGGCTTTGCAGAGAAAGCATTCTTAGAGACCGAAGTCCCAACAAAACCATAGGTATTACTCAGTAGACTGAAATTAAGCATGGTCAGAAATTTTTGAAGGATTAAAATCTCCTAGGAAAAAACCCTGTGTTTTCATAAAGGTCTGGAGATGACAAAGTTAAGATTATATATTCAAACCTTAACTGTCCCTTGATTCTGCATTCTTTGCTTGTGAGATCATTCTACAGAGAATTTTTGAATTAGACTTGAAGTGAAAGAGGGCTTCACATGGTGCAATTTCTACTAGCTTAAATATTTTGGGGTTGTTAATGGAAGCTTAAATAATGATATATTGATGTAGTTTTATCTTTCTTCAGAGGATATGCTTCTGATTTGCTCACTTACACAGTGCTTACTCAACAAACTGCGTAGTGATCAGTAGTATTAAGGTCAATGGCAACAGATCTGTCTCACACTGTGCACTAAAGAAGATATTTACTGAATATTGCACCACTGTAGAATCAAACTCATTGCTGATTCTACTGAAACTACTTACCTTTCATGCAACTGTTGGAAAGGATTTAGCCAGGAGCTGGCCAGTGGGTTTATGCCCTTTGCAGTGTTCATTGGGCATAGTCCAACTCGCATACCGAATAAGGCAAGTATGTGAAAGAGATGGCTTGTTTCTTAGATTGAATAATATCTGACCCTCTTCCCAGTGAAGTGACTTCAGTGGGAATTGTGTGCTCCTACAGTGAAAAATCTTGATGGTGTACCTAATGACCTGGAAACACACATAAAATGGTATAATTACAGCTATTAGCATAGTATTCTAGTTCTCAGGTACTGAAACCACAGAACTCAATGGTCTCATCTCAACTGTTCATAAGGGGAGGGAAGGTATATGCATGGGCCAGGCTTCCCCGTGTCTGATTTTGGAGTCTATTTCCAGTATTTCTTAGCTCCTATTTCAGTCTTACTTTTGTATTCTATCTTTTGTTCCTATTAACTGTTGCTGTGAGAAAGCACAGTTAAAATTATTTTAACACTTAAACCTCAATTTGTGGTCCTTCTAATTTTATCTGGGTGAGGAGTTTCAAGCCAACAGGTTTTGGTGGCTTTGTTTCTGCTCACAAGAGTTTCATCCAGGAGGTTGGTCACTCCATTTGAGAAATGCAGCTATTGAGGAGGACTGCCATCACAGATTTAAAAAGTCTTGGCTGTATGAGCCAACTGCAGGTCTCCAGTTACCCTGACAAGCCTCTACTCCTTGGTGAAGACTTTGCACTTCTGGACAGATATATTTCACTTGCAAGTCTAAAAGCTTTGAAATATATACCTATTTCATATAGGCATGTGTTATCTTAGAGCTTTGATGTGCAAAAGTCAGATAGAAAATACAGGACTCGCAGACCACGGGGTAGGCATCTGTGTTGTATTGCTGCTCTGTTGGGGCAAGAAGCACTGTGCAAATCTCCAGCTGGATCGCAGAGGCAGACAATGCAATCCAATTCATCAGCTGTAATCCTCATAAAGAGGACACCTATAAAGTAACAGATGGGTTTATTCTCATTCTGAAGTGACTGATGCCAGTATCAGAGTTACCAGGTTCAGCTGAGAGGGAGAGCATGGCTAGTATCTTTTTCATACCTTGATTTTTAGAGTTATCTCTGGCAGTAAAAGGAAGGTAGTGAGGGTAATTCCTACCAAAGCCAGAACAAGACTGTGGCTGATTGGTGATGCTGTACTCTGCTGTAGCACATATATGCAGGACCTTGGTGCATGTGTGTTTAGGACATTAATGCTGTTTGGCAAGCTTGGACCTATGTTTTATACCAAGTTTGCTACAGCACTCTAACAGAAGAAACTGGATATTCTACAGTAACTTAATTAAAATAAGACATTTGAAGTTAGTTAAATATGAAAGCATTTCATAGTGAGAATGAATTCCTCTGGGATATTAATTTTTTTATTGCTTTTCCCACTCTGTGGACAGCTTTGGACTGGAGGTTAAGAACAAAAGCTGGATGCTTCTGCTGAAATTCTCCATATAGAAATGGAGAGGCAACACTTTAACTTATCTTTCAGTTCCAGACTTGACAACCCTTTCAAATGATTAGGGGGAAGCAGACCTCTCCATTGAATTTTTTCAGGTTGTTCTGCAGACTCAGGAAGATGTTATTTATACTCTCTGTTCATGTATTTAAGTTGATCTTTGTCATTGTGTGGCCAGAAACATCTGTTTTAAACAACAGAAGCTGGGGTTATTAATCACTATTCTATAGGAAGGAATTAATTCAGTAACATACTGCATAGCTATAGAACCATGCAAAAACTGGAGTCTTGCTGATAGCATGGATAAATTGAGGGTTTCATTGTATTGAGATGTCAGTCATGCATCTGTCATCACTGCTAAATAATTTTTAAAGGCTTAAAAAGCCCAAGAGGTATTCTGTCCTCATATGAAATTCAAAATTCATTTGTTGCTATCTCCTGGGTGCTATTTTTAGACTGATTTGTCTGTTTCTTCTGCTATTTCTAGTAACTATATTCATGTTTATAGTTTAATCCTATGAAAGGGGGAAGAAGTAAGGCAGTTGTAGTCAACTGCAGAAATTGGAATATCCTTAGTACCATGTTCAGGTTTTCTTTTTGGTAAAAATATTCAAATTGGAAAATTGTGTGATCTGTAAAGATTTATCTGAGAAAACAAGCAGAAGAACTGCAGATGGACACAGAAGGGGTGTCTGGAGGCAGCCTCTGTGAATGCTGACAGTAAAAACAAGGAAATGATAGGGTGGAAAATATACTGAATAAAGACAAATATTTTACTTCACAGTAGTTACACTAGTTTTATCCTTGTAACATGAAAGAATAAATACAGAAGTGATCCAAACAGCTAGACAAATCTAAATGGTACAAATCTGGGGAGATCTTGGGTGAGAAAATAAGTGGAACTGCTTTATATTCACTTGAAATCTGGTTCTTGAACTAAGAGCTCTCAAAGTCAAGGAGAACAAAGATAGGGTTTCGGCAGGGAGTAGCCTCATATGTAAAAACAACAGATTGAGCAAACCTCAACTTTGTGTTCTGCAACTCGGCCCTTGAGTTTCAGGCCTTAAACTCTGGCATTATCAAACATAGGATGCAAAGTCAAGAGCATGGTCACATTATACAGTTGGGCTCTGATGGCTCCTTGCAATCTACCTAAATCCATCAATTGATAAATGCTTTCTTCCTCTCTGTATCAGGAGAAAAAAATGCAGATGTTATTCACACTGACACCCTCCTCTCCATAGCTGGTGTCATGGCTTGGGTGAGAAACAGCTGCTTGCTTTACTTTCAATAAAAACATGGAAACAGGGTGCTCATAGACCCTCTGTTTCTCTTGACTCTATGGCAAGGACAGTGTTCTCTGAATCTCTTGGCTACTAATAATACCCAGTAATGCTTTGTAAAAAATAATGCATGTAGTAATGTAATGGGGGGGAGTATGTCTTTATGTAAATTAACAAAAACATCCTCAAGAATCAATGTATTAAACTGGTTAGAAAAGCTAGCAGAGAATAATAGGCATGGAGACCTTCTGTTTGTCAGCAGAGACTGTTAAATGGTTGAAGCTGCTGTAGTACTGTGCAAGCCAAATAGATGGAAAATAATTTTCAGCAGTAGAAAATCACCTGATAGCAATAACTCTAGAGTAATAAGTTGTGTTCATGTATGTAACTTGTTGTATGTATCAATACTGCTATTTAATACTTGTGTGGGGGTTGTATGTGAATGCATAGCAAAAGAAATAAGAAATTAACTTATTTTCATTATAAGCATCAGCATTACAAATTACTTATTAGAATTTTCATGGGCCATCTTACTTGCAACAAACTTTGTTCTCTTTGATATTAATGAGAATTAGGTACATGGCTTTCTTTAAAGATCTAGCTTTTGATGTCCAGTTAACAAAAAATGTTATTTTATTTTAAGAAAATGGATGTCAGCTCAATTTTCTATTTAAATTTATAGGAGCAGTCTGTGAAAGAGGTGGAAATCCCGCTTTACTTCTATTACCTACATCATGCTGAGTACAGTGTTAGGGCAGCAAGTAGTGTTTTTCTAATTTTAGCGCACACACTAAGGAGACCAGATGCCACTTAGTTTAGATAACGGCTTCAATTTTGAGAAAAGCAATTGCTGCTGACAATAATAGCAGCTAGTCAGAATTTATTTATAATTGTAGCTGTAAGGTTTAAGATGCAGGTCTTAGGGTGAGTACAGATCCTGGGTGAGAAACAGGAGAGAATGGAAGAGCCTGAGAACTCCCATACAGATACAGCAGAGCCCCTTTATCCTAATTGTGTAACTTCAAAGGCTCTGTGAATTGGATGTGACATGGTATACATCTTCTAAAAGAGCTACCAGGATTTAAAAAAAATCAAACTCTTAGGTGAATGTTTGATTTATAATATTTGCCTCACAGTTAATGGTTTCTGTCTCAGTCTACTCAATGAGATTTTCCTTAATTCAACTAGTACAGCTTTTCCAGATAAACATGGGTGCATAAATTAGTACTTCCTTTTCTTTCTATATATACTACACTTCCCTTTCTGCTGGAATATTTTCACTGTAAACAGAAGCAGTTTATCTTGGCTCTGGAATTAACAGTAATTTGTATCTCCTCAGTTTACTAATGAAATGGAGTTTGAACTGATATACAAAAAAAATATATTTTATATTAAAAAATAAGCTCAATTGTTTTGTGGCTAGATCAACACTGTACTTGGACGACAGGCTGTTTCCTATCTTCTTGTTTCTGATATTCATAAAGAAGGATATATTCCTCTATTATTAAGCTCCCAAAAATCTCAAAAGACAATTTTTGGAATGAAGTTCCAGTATCTGTTAAATAACAATTCTTCAAAGTACTTGCTAGAAACAAATTATGGAACAGTACTGTTTGACAGATTTATTTAGGAATAAAATTACGTACCAGTTTGGTAAGCAGCTTCGAGTTGCATACATTCAAGTTGCCTATTTTGCTCAAAAGATACAAATTGGACCTTTTTTATGATAGTCCTAAAATCATCTCTAATTCAGACCACTTTAGATAGATGATTGAAGATTAAAACCAAAACCTATTATTCTATTAATCTTTTTTGAACCTGGTAGATCTCAGACACATAATAAACCAACTCTTAGTATTTCAGTAATTTAATGTACAAGTCTACAATAATTGAAAAAAAAAAAATCATAGAAATTTTAGCTTACAGGGCAAAACTGCTGTCTTTCTGGGACCAGTGTCTGATTTTCTTGCGCAGTTCTAAAAGACTTGACATTCTAAAATGTAAATAGAGAAACTATGCTTTAAGAAGGCAGATGAATTTAACATTTCTTCATTGGATTTTCTTGCTCATTTGTATCTTTAAAAAGAAGTTGCTATTACCACTACTAAATCCTTCATCAAATAGAGTAGTTTCTGTTGATGGGAGTCCCGTTGATGTGTGAGTTTCTGGAAACATAATCCATATTGTTTGGCATTCCTGAACCTCAGAACCCCAAACCCCATTACTTCACATACAATTAACTATTCTATGCTCTTGAATTAGGTCAGTATTTCTAATCTGAGAAATCAGTATTTCCAAGCACCTGAGGGACTGGTGTCACTTCAGGTGTTCAGCATATCCCTAGTGTTTGCACAAGATTGGTGGATGTAATCTGTGGTCCTGGGTCCTTCTGGAGGACCACCTACAGTGGTTCTCTCTGCACTTTCAGCCGAGTCTATAAAATATTTGCAGGAACCAGGATCAGCAGACATTTTTGAAAACATGCTTGCTTGTGACCTATTAATTAAATTTGACCTTATTTAAGCAATAATAGTAACAATGTTCCAAGTGAGAAGCACTTATTAACTTCCATTAGGCTGAAACCAGTTTCTTCAGTGATGTCCCTAAAAATGACTGTTCTAATTTGGCATGTATCATCTAAGTGGTAATTACTGTGGTAACATTTTAAATGTATGTGGTGTCTTTTATTTTATACAGCAGACCTGCACTAAGTAGAAGTAGGAGTTGAGGGAAATTAATGGATTTTGACTAGACTATTCAGAGTAGGCTAGAGAAACATTTGAATAGTGGTAAAAAAGAAAAATGTAGTTTGGGTTATTTTTCATGCAGACAGAGCTCAAAACAATTGATGGCATTTTGTCTAAGATTTCCTAAATTTGCTTTTTGTATGACATCAGTCATGAAAATTTTGAGTCCTGAAAGTATGAAGAAAATTGAATAATGTCAAAATGGGATTTAAACTCTTCCAGTGCCTGCCTTTGCATGATAAAATGTATGAATTTGCAGGCATACTTACTCATCAGTGGGCATATGGCAGTAAATATTTTTTAGTGCTTGATACACGCCCCCCATCCACCCTGCAAATCCTCCCTAAATCCAGATAAAAACTTTACACAACTGGGGCAAATTAAAACATAAAGCATAGTAATTAACATGCATAAGTGTGCTTATGCCATATTTTTATATTTAAAGAGGGCTGCCTGAAAAACTGCAGTTAATCACCTGCACTTGAATCAACTACAGGTGCATCTAGAAATTAAGGGAAAAACAGTCTTTGGATGACAACTTCTTGGTCCCTGATTGTGTTGGTTTAAGCCCTGCCGGGACCAGAGACCAGGCTGCCGTTGTCCCTCCCCCACCCTCAGCCGGTCAGGCTGGCAGTGAGGCACAAACCCCAGGGTAAAATAAGAAATTTAATACAACAGTGTGATAAACAATCTTAACAACAACAGTAGTAATGATAACAGCAATAAACAGCAATAACAGTAAACAAGACAGAAGATTTACAGAGAAATACCGCAATGGTTACAGACAGCTCGCTCGCTTGCTCCCCACTACCAAAGCCACAAAGGAAAAAGTTCCTTCACGCCCATGCCCGGACCTGACCTCAGCATGGTATGAATAATCCAGCTGGAGATCCCTTCCCCCTCTCTCTCTTAACCCTATCCCAGCTGAACCAGGACACTGATGTAAAGCTTCCTTACGGGGGTAATGGTTAAAAATGTTTAGCACAAATCTGCAAATAGGAAGAGGTAGCAGATGAAGACTGGTAACATCTACATGCAGTTAAGGTGATTCCAAGATGAGTCCAGTTCAGACATTCCTAGAAAGGCCATTTGCTATGGAAGGCATCATGATTGTCTTCTGTAGTATTGATTCTGATATGCGAAGGCTTTTTGCAATAAAAGTGTAATGAAAACCAATGTATAAATAGTGAAATTACTGTATCAGTGCTGCTTCCATCACACACTAGCACTTGGATATTTTCTGGGTCTCATCCCAGAAACTGCTGAGATAGTATGGTTTAGGAGAAGTATGGGATTCTAAGCAAGTCATTTAATTTGTACTTTGAATCATTCCCTGTCCAATAGCTCTTTTTAAAGTCAGTGGATTTCTTACTGCAGTAACTTAAAAGGATATTTGGCAGGTTCCTAAATGTTCCTCTTTAAATAATGTAGGATTAATATCACTGTTTACAACTTTGTGTGTTTCTTAAATGTGGAAAGCTTTATTTTACAAATGTGCATATGGATTTCTCTGGATGAAGGAAACTAAATTTTGTCTTTTTCTTTGGTATATTAAAACAGTACAATGCAGTAACTCATTGAAAGATGGAATGGGATGTCCTCATCTGCACTGCTTCATCATTTGTTATGCTCTAACTCTGGAGACTCCTCAGAGTCTGGACTTGATGCTACCTCTCTTAACACTATGCCATGTTGTGTCTGGAGGATTATTGAGATACATCCTGTTGAGCTTGTGCTTTGAAATCTCAACATTTCTTTAGTCTGGCAAAACCTTCTAAAAGTTGGAGTCCACTGACCATCTCTCATAACAACAAAAAAAATCAATAGGCAGTATATACAAGAGGGATAATAGAGATTTATTAGAATGTAAGTTCCAGAAGTTGTCTGGTGAAAACTAATGGTGCAGTATTGCCAGTGTGATCTCAAAACACATTACATGCAATCTACATTATTTTCAGATAATGAAGTTTTCGGGATGGACTTTCTTTGATTCTTGCTGGCTAGGAAGTGAATGTTAGTAGCTTTTGCTTCCTGACCAAGAAGAACCTGAAGCATTTGAGTAGTAAGAACTTTAAAATGTGAATGCACTTAGATTACTAATCCCCATTCTGCACCATGAATATGAATTTTCATTAAACTGTGTCCAAAATTTAGTTCTGCAGTCCCTTTCAACTGATGGTGTAATTTTGTTAATGCAAATTGAGTCAAATTACAGCTCACAAATAACAACAGTTCTTATAAAACTTTGTCATACTATAGGAGGCTGTGCACAGCCGAGGCTGTGGATTCAAGCATGGAAAGTGTGAAGAGTTATCAAAGAACTCTTAAAGGATCACGTGAAATTAATCTTAAAAGCATAATGATGTGTGCTCTGCATCATACCAAGGTCTATCTAGGCTGCTATTTAACAACAGAGGTGTGCAGAGGTTAAGCCCCATAAATAGTGGCACTTACCCAGACCACACTCCCAGCTTCTGCAGATCTGGACCCTGTGCAGTTCCAGAGCTGGCTGGAGTGTCTGTGTATTGCATGGACAGACTTTCCCGAGGTATTTGTCCACTGATTTTTCAAGTCACAGCATCCTGTGGTAAAGATTTCACAGCTTGATTGACATTGTCTGAAGAAGTAACTTTGTATTTGATTTGAATCTTCTAGTTTTAGTCCATGTCCTTTATATTTTGTATTGAAACAATCAATCCTTTTTTACCTTCTCCATGCCAATAATGATATTTCTCTCTCTGTCACATCCCTTATCTCAGGCACTCTTTTTCCAGCCTGAAAAATCTTAGCTCAAACTGAGCTAGTAGACTATCTCTGATCATCTACTCTTATCTCTTTCCAACTCTTTAATACTGTTTTCAAGACCAGAAAGTAATTTTTTTTTTTCCTAGAGTAGGCAAGGACAAGGTGCACAATAGATTAAACATCTAAAAGAATTGTTCTCTGTTTTCTATCCTTTACATAATAATTCCTAATGTTCTATTTGCTTTTTGACTGCATAAGAGTATCGAGCTGAAGTTTTCATACAGCTACCTCTTACAATTACAAAAGCTTCTTCCAAAGTAGCTGTAATTAACTCAGCCTGTAACTGAATATGTAGAATCAGAATTGCTTTTTCTTGCACGCATTTACACTTACCATTTTATTGCCCAGTGTCAATAGTGTCATGACGCTTTTCTGCAACTCTTTGAACCTTTAGTAATTCTTTGAAAGAGCAGAGGCCAAGAAAGTATGTTCCATTTATGATCAGCAGGCTATGATTAAGCTTGATCCTATCACACAAGTGAAAGCTCAAGGACCCTGAATCACAGCTGGAGCCTGTGAAATGAGTCCATGCCTTCCTGGGTTGATAAGAATCACTAAATTTGTCCACATCACTAGACATAAGCTAAGTCTTTAGATAAGCTCAACTGCTAAACTCTTTGAAAAACACAGTAATACTTCTTTTTCTCTGGAAAACATTGCTTACTATTTTGTTCTGTTATTCCATTTTCAGTCCCTCATTCCTGATTTAACACAACTGAGAAATTGGTAATGATCAAACACCAGCAGTACATCCTGCTTGGAAGTAATCAGCCCGAAGACCAGACCACAGTGCAAGGACTAGCAGCAAAGACAGCTGGTTACAGGTAGCTTCCTTATGGCCAAAGGGAGGATCTCTGACTTGATGCTGAACACTTTCTGTGCAGTTTCTGACACAGTGGACAGCAAAGTACAGTTAACCCACCTCAGTGGCATGTAGTAGGAGCAGATGGGTCAGCACAGCCTGGCTTCATTCACTCCTCTCCAGCAGAGCAAGCAGGACATGTAGCTGATTCTTGCCTCAGAAGGCGCTCTCACCCATGGGATCCTGTAGGGATCAACACCTTTTCTTCTTTTTGTCTGTAATTTCTAAATAACGCTGCTGCCAATAACATACACATTACCATCTGCTTTAGCTGCTATTGATGGTTAAACACCGTGACACCTAGAAGATGAAATAAAGCTGACTCAGCAAGACCAAGATACGCTGCTATCACCAAGTAACCATGGGCAAAACCTTCTATTTGGCTTTCATTTTCATACCTCTGTGGACTTTGTCACAGCAGTAAAAACCAAAACAAAACCCCATGGACTTATGAAACTCCCTTAGTCAAAAACTGCTTGAGACTATTGCTTTAAGCAAAGCAGAGACAAAAATTATTATAAATTGGATAAAAGATTCCGTAACTTCCCTTCTGAAAGTCATGCTCCAGGCAGTTTTGTGTGTGGTGAAGGAAACAGATTAAAGCAAAAAAAAAAAAAAAGTCTGTGAAACATCGAAACCTTTTCTGAATGTATTACAAGATGGAAATCTAAAGATAATAGATGCAGAGCTGAAGGTTGATCAGCGTAGTCTGGGAATTATCTGAAAGTAATGCTTAGCTTCCTGTTAGTTTAGTGATACTTCAGTGGGATATCCATATTCCCTCATGGAAAGCATAGGAATTATATTTTATCTTTTCTGGCTTCTTTAAACAGAGACATACGAAGGTACATAGGGAGGTAGAAAAATACAAAAAAATATGATCTGCATGAATTAAGTTTGTTTTTTAAGATGAAAGTTGGTTAATTGACCACTAGAACATAACTTAAATATTTCATATAATTAAAGTATGCGCTCTGTCTAAATGCTGATATAAGTAAAACTGTTTTACACATGAACTAGGTAATACACTATAGAAACAACCCTAATAAGTATGGAAATGATGACTTAGACTTGTCTAGTTCTCGTTACTGTAATAGTGGAATACAGCTGCTAACAATCAGATATGCTTACTGTTCATAATGTAATACATTTGAAGAGTCTGATTAGTCATTCCATATGTGTTCTAGATTTGCCTCAGATGACAGTAGAAGTCAGGGATGTAAGATCTGTTGTTTTGCATTTCCAACATAGTCATGATATTACTACCATTCCTTTAACAGAGAAATTAAACAGCTTGTTTACTTAAGTAATGATTTAACTAGTTTAGAGTCAACCACGCTATTTTTGAAGGAGGAGTTATGCAAGTTTCATCCTTGCTGTTGAATGTAGAAAAGTAAATACTACAAATGAGCTTAAACAAATAAAATATGCAATCAAATCAACCTTGGAACAAGGGCCAGAACATAACTTTGTCGATGTGATGGGAGGGACAGAGAGCCCAGCTCTTCACCGTGGTGCCCGGTGTCAGAACAAATGGCAATGGGCACAAAATGAAATACGGGGAATTCTATTTAAATGTAAGAAAAATTTTTCTTGATGTGAGGGTGCCCAGAGAAGCTGTGGGATCTCTACTTATGGAGATATTAAAAACCCAACTGGAGAAGGACCCGAGCAGCTTGCTGTGCTTTACTCTGCTTAAAATGGGGGCAGGGGGTGGATTAGACAATCTCCAGTTTCCTCACAACCTCAGCTATTCTGTGATTCTGGTTTCTGTCATTGGCTTGCCCTGCTCACCTTGTTTGGGTGCAATAGGAGTGGGCTGCTATTGGGGATGTCATTAAGGGTCTGCATTAAGGGTGCATGTTTAGTCTGAACTCCTACTTTCACTCAATTTTTCATTTAAATGTTAAAAAAAAGCCACAAGAAGCTAGAAATATCATTTATCCAAACCCTCTTTTTTTTTTTTTTTTCCCCAGCTAGCTGAGAGTCTCTGTGTGAACAGGTAAAGGTGGCTTCATGAGAAAACTAGTCTTTGTTGTAATTTAGAGCAGCACTACATCTTTAATTACTTTTGGATACTTAGTGGCCTTCCTGAGATGCCATTCCACCAGTGCAGCATTACCAAAACACAAGTTTTGATTATCTCATGGCCCTTACCTATCTCTCTGCCAGGTTCAGTAGTGACACAATAGAAACTAATTGTTTAAAGCACCTTATGCTTCATAGGATTACCCTGTGCTAAATTAATCTTCAACCACTTACTAAGGCAGATAAAAACCAAGAACTTTGATCCTTATCTGTTCATTATACTTCTTTCCCTTCTCTATATGAAATAATTATATTGTCTCCAAAATATGGTTAGTTCCAATATATTCTGAGGTGTGTGGTCTGAACATGGAGATGGAGGGTACTGCAGAAACTTGGTTGTATGGAATTTAGGGTTTGGACATGGATACTAAAATAGCATCCTCCATTTCATTCATGTTTACTGAACCTGAATTTCTTGTACAGAGAGACGGTGATGTAGTGTGATAGCTATGGGTATTTATACAGGGAATGAAACATCTTGATTTTCTGCCAGGATATTCTAGTATGTGAACTCCTTTTGCGATTAATTGCATAGCCTGAATTCTCAATAGCTCACTGTCAAAGCAGGAGGAGTATTTAAATAGGAAAAGCAAGAGCACATTCTTCTCTTTGGTGTGCTGGTGTGCACAGTTGTGTACCTTATAGAAAAGTGCTTTGGAACTCAAAGAGCAAGAAAACAATTCCAAGATGTGGTCTGGTGTGATGCAAACTATCTTTAAAAAAAAAAAAAGAGTTTTCAAAATGTGCTTCAAGTATTAGTTTTCACCTGTTATTTCTGCTGGATGAAGGACATGAATCTGTGTAAGTTTGAAAACTCTTCTGGGACATTTACTGAATCCCCTTGAAAACCAGATAAGAATAGCCAAATGTCACTATCTGCAAAATCAGTTCTAATTGAAGAGAATGTTCCCAAGGTGAATGGAGCACATTTAAATAGACTGTCTGTCCCCATACTGTGGCCAGGACATGGTATGAATGGAATAAAGTTGCATCAGGGGAAGTTCACACTGGACATTAGAAAAGGATTCTTCACTGAGAGGGTGGTCGGTCACTGGAACAGGCTCCCCAGGGAAGTGTTTATGACACCAAGCCTGTCAAGAGTTCAAGGAATGTCTAGACGATGCTCTTAGTCATATGGCTTAGTTCTAGGTAGCCCTGTGAGGAGCAGAAAGTTGGACTCAATGATCCATAGGAGTCTCTTCCAGCTTGAGATACTGTGATTCTAGGACTGTCTCATACCCACAAATCCATGTTCCCTTGTGCAACACAATGCAAATCAGGTGGTTATTATTCTCCATCAAGAGATCATTCCTCTTACATGTGCATATCAGTGTATCACTTGCCAAAGGAAAGAATGGGGCATAACAAATACAAGTTATTATTCAATATTAATAATCTTACCTAGTATGGGCAAAGCATTTAATTACAGAAGTGTGTTACATATATTCTGTGCACAAACATGCATTTCTATGCTTGTGAAGGGACAGGGAGAGGAGGTTTAGGAGATATTTCTTGCCCCAGGACTCACTGCCTTTTTAGCATGTACAGGGCAGTGTGTATGTTGATGGTGCCTACAAAACATACCTTGTCATTAATGACAGTCACGATAACTGATGTTAATATGCCTTGAGGCTGCAGTTCTGTCCTGCTGCTCCATGGCATGAGCTGGGGGAGCAATTTCCTGTCATTCTACTTGTTGAAGATGGAAGTATGTGTGGTTTGTAGTAAACTTTATCTCAAGATACACATAATGGATTTATTTTCAATACAAATATTTGGTTTTGTCACAAGGAACTACAGTGTGAAGTGGAGGAAAGAATGAGGTGATGATATAGGTTATTGTTACAGTGTGTATTATTATTATCTGTCCTCTCATTCCTGGTGTTTTACCAGCTAGACTCTGCTCCTACATTACAAACTGTCATCTGGTGTTTGGTAAACACCTTTAAACAAGGCTATGTGTTAGGGTATTATCTCTAGGGTGAAAGGGTGGCTTGCAGTGCTGCCTGTTGTCCTCTCTGGCTTCCCTGTGTTTTTCTGCAGCTGGTTCAGGAGAATTTTTCACCTTTTGACCAGCTAACTTCTTGTTCCAGTTGTACAACCATGATCTCCCTGACGACTAATTTTGTAACACAGATTCATTAGAAAAGCCTCTAACTTAAGGGGGCCTACAAGAAAGCCAGAGAGGGACTTTTTACAAGGGCACATAAAGATAGGACAAGGGGTAGTGGTTTTAAACTGAAAGAGGGTAGATTGAGATTAGATGTAAGGAAGAAGTTTTTCACCGTGAGGGTGGTGAGGCCCTGGCACAGGTTGCCCAGAGCAGCTGTGGCTGCCCCCTCCCTGGCAGTGCTCAAGGCCAGGCTGGACGGGGCTGTGAGCAAGGAAGGTGTCCCTGCCCGTGGCAGGGGGTTGGAACGAGAGGATCTTTAAGGTCCCTTCCGACACAAACCATTCTAGGATTCCATGATTATTCTGATTTTTTTCCATGTGTGGACCTCCATAAATCCAAACAAGACTATCATTCTGTATTGCGTTTCAACCTTAAGAGCAGGTATGAGCTTTGCTATCACACTTTCACCTCTAACCGAGGTGGCACCGCCTGTTCGGGCAGGGCAGAGCCAGTAACGGCCGGGGCAAAGATCCACCTCACGGCATGGGGCGGGCGGAGGCAAGAGGAACGGGAGGGGCGGGGGGGGAAGCCCAACAAAAACCCAGGAGGTAAAACGCAGGAGCGGGTCCTCTCTCCTGAATGCCCAAAAAATGAACGGAGACAGTTTTGAACTGTCCTGGAGATGGCAGCATTGAGCAATATATTTTTTGACTTGGCTTGCAACACTTTTTTGCTACGTAAGAGATAAAAGTTATGCGGACTGTACATCTCAGCCGTGTAAACAGCAGATCGTCTTGAATATTCAGTTTAATTTAGTATACCATGATCCGGGGAAATACGGTTAACTGCCTGACACTACGCGCGATAAATTCTTCCGGGGGCCTTTCCGGGCCCGCCCTGCCGCAGGCCGCGGGGACAGCGCCAGACGCCCCGGCCTCGCCGGGTCTTTATTCGGGGAGCGCCGGCCCAGGCAGCGCG
>NW_020799110.1:18613657-18616860 GCF_003259725.1 Athene cunicularia
GGGCACGGGAGGGGGCCGCCCCGC
This sequence comes from Athene cunicularia, assembly GCF_003259725.1. Taxonomy (NCBI): domain Eukaryota; kingdom Metazoa; phylum Chordata; class Aves; order Strigiformes; family Strigidae; genus Athene; species Athene cunicularia. Next base: position 18,613,682 of record NW_020799110.1, read on the forward strand.
CGGCCGCTGAGGCGCTGCCGACTGGAATGAAGAGGAGGAGGAAGAGAGGATGTTCCTTCGGCACTGGGGCTGCCTCCCCTCCCGCCGCTGCCGGGCTGCGCCGTGTGTGGAAATGGCACTTTCTCTGCCTAACGAGATGGGACTGAATGGGGTCGCCAGCCTCCTCCGCACGCACGAGCGGGAGAAGCAGCAGCAGCAGCCTCGGCGCTGATATTTGGGGACGGGGGGGTTTGTGTTGTGGGCGGCTTTCTTTTTTGGTTTTCTCTTCTTTTGGGGAGGGGAGAGTGGGGGGGGGAGCAGCGTGTATTTTTGGGTGCAAACCCCGGACTTTGCAAAACAATCTCCGCCCCCCAGAGGATATTTAATCTGCAACAGAAATCGCTACTCGCGGAGGCAAACTTGAGACGGGGAAGGGGTGCAGGGAGCGGAGGAAGGGGACACCCGCCCCGCTCCCGGCCCCGGCGGAGCCCGACCCCCGCGAGGGAAGATGCGTTTCTCTTTCGCAGCGGCTGCTCTTGGGACGAGACTTTCGTCTGGACTGATCGAGACTGGACTTTTTAAGGACGCGCTTACCCCTCTAAGGGTGATTTGGGCATAAACAGCAACGCAAACTCTAATTTGGTGCTGGAAGCAGCCTCTGCCACTGAACAGCTGCTCTCACCCTGCTTCTGTCCCTCCCCCGTCCCGTTCTCAAAAGAGGATCCTGAGCTCTTTTGCTTTTTTTTTTTTTTTTAATTGTTGTTGCATGAATTTTGGTTTAGGTGGTTGTCTTTTCCAGCTGGCTTGGCTGTTTTGGGGGCTTGCGGACTGCTAGCTGCAGTAACAGCTCCACTGCCTCTCATCATGGCTAGCCCCACGGATAATAACGAGGGCTTCTTCTCAGATGTCAGAAAGGTGGGTTACTTGCGCAAACCCAAGAGCATGCATAAACGCTTTTTCGTGCTGAGGGCAGCCAGCGAGTCTGGACCCGCCCGGCTGGAGTATTACGAGAATGAGAAGAAATGGAGACACAAGTCAGGGGCCCCCAAGCGCTCCATCCCACTAGAAAGCTGCTTCAACATCAACAAACGGGCTGACTCCAAGAACAAGCACCTGGTGGCCCTCTACACCAAGGACGAGCACTTCGCCATTGCAGCTGACAGCGAGCCTGAACAGGAGAGCTGGTACCAAGCGCTGCTGCAGTTGCACAACAGGGCCAAGGGCCACCACCACCTCCATCACCATCACCACCACCACCACAGCGATGTCACCTTTGGAGGCAGCAACGCAGGACTAGGGGAAGCAGGTGAGGACAGCTATGGTGAGGTAGCCCCTGGCCCAGCTTTCAAGGAAGTTTGGCAAGTAATTCTGAAGCCTAAGGGCCTAGGCCAGACAAAGAACCTGATTGGCATCTACCGCCTGTGCCTGACTAACAAGACCATCAGCTTTGTGAAGCTGAATTCAGATGCGGCTGCTGTGGTACTGCAGCTGCTCAATATCCGCCGCTGCGGTCACTCTGAGAACTTCTTCTTCATTGAGGTGGGGCGCTCGGCTGTGACTGGGCCTGGTGAATTCTGGATGCAGGTGGATGATTCGGTGGTGGCACAGAACATGCATGAAACCATCCTGGAGGCCATGCGAGCCATGAGCGAGGAATTCCGGCCCCGAAGCAAGAGCCAGTCCTCCTCAAACTGTTCCAACCCCATCTCTGTGCCTCTTCGCAGCAGGCACCACGTCAACAACCCTCCACCCAGCCAAGTGGGGCTCAGCCGCCGGTCCAGGACCGAGAGCGTCACAGCCACCTCTCCTGCCGGTGGTGGGGGTGGAGGTACGGGTGGCAAACCCAGCTCTTTCCGGGTTCGAGCATCGAGTGATGGCGAAGGCACGATGTCAAGGCCTGCCTCTGTGGATGGTAGCCCGGTTAGTCCTAGTGCCAACCGGACCCATTCACACAGACACCGTGGCAACTCCAGGCTCCATCCTCCACTCAACCACAGCCGGTCCATCCCAATGCCTTCCTCGCGCTGCTCTCCTTCAGCCACCAGTCCGGTCAGCCTGTCATCCAGCAGCACTAGTGGCCACGGCTCCACCTCGGACTGCCTGTTTCCACGAAGGTCTAGTGCTTCGGTTTCTGGCTCCCCTAGCGATGGTGGATTTATTTCTTCTGATGAGTATGGTTCCAGCCCGTGTGACTTTCGCAGCTCTTTTCGCAGTGTGACCCCGGATTCATTGGGACATACCCCACCAGCTCGGGGCGATGAAGAGCTCAACTACATCTGCATGGGGGGGAAGACCGCCTCCTCTTGCTGCAGCCTGGCAGCCCCCAACGGCCACTTCATCCCACGCACGTGCCACCTGCAGCAGCAACCTCGCTACCCTAGTACACCGTGCTGTCCTCGAGGCGGTAGCGAGGAGGTTGCTGACCTGGAGAAGGCATTCCGGAAGCGGACTCACTCTGCAGGCACTTCACCCACCATCTCTCACCAGAAGACACCCTCGCAGTCTTCAGTGGCCTCCATTGAGGAGTACACGGAGATGCTGCCTTCTTACCCCTGTGGCAGCAGCCGGCTGCCCTCCTACCGGCACTCAGCCTTTGTGCCCACTCACTCCTACCCAGAGGAGTGTCTGGAGATGCACCACCTGGACAGTGGCCATCATCGGACCAGTTCTGCCCCGCACACAGATGACGGCTACATGCCCATGTCACCCGGTGTAGCCCCTGTGCCCAGTGGTGGGGTGCCCCCCAAGGGTGGTGACTACATGCCCATGAGCCCTAAGAGCGTGTCGGCCCCACAGCAGATCATCAACCCTGGCAGGGGGGGCCGCCACCCTCCAGCCTCCGTGGACTCCAACGGCTACATGATGATGTCCCCCAGTGGCAGCTACTCCCCCGACAGTGGCTCCGCGGGCTATGGCAAGATCTGGACAAATGGTGCTGGCCACCACCCGAAACTCTCGGTGGAGAGCAATGAGGGGAAGCTCCCCTGCGGCGGTAGCGACTACATCAACATGTCCCCAGCCAGCGGCTCCACCACCAGCACCCCACCTGACTGCTACTTTGGGGGCACCGGGCAGCCGGGCGTAGAGGAGGCCGCTACCGCGGCCCACCATAAACCCATCTACTCCTACTTCTCGCTGCCGCGCTCCTTCAAGCACGTGCACCGGCGGGGCGGCGGGGCGGTGGCGCCGGCGGGCGAGGA
>NW_020799110.1:18616910-18695440 GCF_003259725.1 Athene cunicularia
CATGCAGTCCCTTTGCCACTTGAGATTAAAAGTGTAAATAACCCACAAAAAAGATGGAGAGCAAAGAAAGGGTACTTAACGCAGTTTGTTCTGATAACTGCAGTTTCATCTTCCCCTTCCCAGGTCCAGATGTTCTCTCCTCTCCGCCATACCTGCAAACATACCAAGTAGCTTTTCTTTCCTCTTTCACATTGCTCAGACACCAACAGGAGAAAAAACAACCACAGCTTGCCCGCTCTCAGCCAGAGCCTGAACAGCCGCACCTGCCAGGAGGAGCACGGGGGGAAGCCGGCCGAGGCAGCACAGCCCACTCACCTGCTCCTTGGAAAGGGCATGCAAAGCTTTGGGGAACTGGGGCACCCTCACTGCACATGGAGTTTTCAGGAGAACAGTTTAGCCGAAGGTGCTCAGGAACTTTTTCAGGCGTGTGCAAACAGACTGTTTGCAGGCCTGTAAATCACTCACCTCCAGGCAGATTTTCTCAAGAATGGCATAAGGTAGAACCTACACGGGGCCAAATCCCCTGCCAAACCTCAGTTCCACCTCCAAAGCAAAAAGGAGTATGAGGATGTGTCAAAAAACAGCTGTAAAAGTGGCTTAACACAGACAAAACATTGCTGGGTTTTTTTCCTTAACACACTCAACAACAGATGAGCTAGTCTAGCTGAATTTTTCAAAGAAAGTTTAAGTTGATGGTGACAAATCTAGCCTGGGAATTAAGAGACCAAAGGGTTAATGTCTGAGAAAGCTACAAGCAACTAACACAGCTTTATAGTGGGAAGAGAAAGGGAACAGCCATGGCTACAAACTCCCCATATAATTACAGCCTGTCTCTTCCCCTGCCTCCCAGAAGAAGCTGTGCTTGCTCAGTCCAATCCTAATTTTGGGAAGTAAGAACCAACTTCAAACAGCAATTACTCTGTTGGACAATACCTTTCACAATGCTGCCCTGAAAAACATCTGCATTTTTTCAGCATGTTCTTATATCAGGTCTTCCACATCCTGATCCTCCATTGAACAGCATAATCACAGAAGGTATCTACATACCACAATGACGGAGAACATTACCACAGCTTTTATGTTAAAGATGACATACAGAATCAGTTAAATCAGTTGTCTACAGCAAAACTAAACAGTATGTTTGGAAGGGGCTTTGAATTTGAAATCAGACTTCAAAGCCTTCAGAGCGCTGTATCTGTCACTTGTCTTTCAGCTGATACCAAGCATGGCTGTCCCATGCTCACAACAGTGTTACAGACTGCGTAAGAAACGGGCCATATGAACTGTGTCTTTGGCATTGACTGATGTGTTCTATTTTTCCTTGAAGCTTTTAATTTTTCATTTGGGAAAAACTTCTGCCAGGCTGTTTGCACGTTGATTACAGCCGTGTAAGATGAGCAAGAGCATTGCTGCAAGCAACGTGATGTTTCTGCTACGTGGGAACTTCATGCAGCACATAACAAATATATCTTGTTTAGAGCTCATGAAGTACAGTGCACCTGTGAGCCCTTTCATGAAAGGTGGAGACTGTTTTGGTGCAGACAGGCACCAGTAGGTAGCTACCCAGGTAATCTTGTTGTGACTTGATTTTAGCAGTTTTTTACATACTTGAACACCAGCAATCACTGTAGTTAAAGTAGTTATTATGAATATGTGCAGTGATATTAGGGGATGAATATCATACCACTGTTTACATCGTAAGTGTAATAAACTTACTATTTGTATTGCTTGTTCACTAGGCTCAAGGGAACACTGAGGGCTGGTCTTGGTACAATGCCTGGGATCATATGTTCACCATTTTTATATGTTTTCCATCCTTATAACCTGAAAAAAAAAAAAGCAAAACGGTCTCTCCTCTTGCTGTTATTGCCCATTAGAGCATTGCAGTATTAGGTGTTAGTCTTACATGACCTAGGAATACCAGGTTAATTTCAAAGTTTGAGGGAAGATGCAAGATCGGTGCAGATAGTGCTGGTCTGGTTCAAATGGTGACTGGTAGGAAACTATTATTTTCATGGCTATCTGACAGGAGTGTTCTGGCTGTCACAATAGGTTGTCTGTGACCAGGCTTACACTGCCACACCCTTTCTCTGTTCTGGGATGTGCTTTCGAGAGCCTGTCTAGACTGTCTTCGAGATGCCTCTCAGTTACGCTGGGAAGCTGTATCAGCCTAGGGCAGTGTTGGTGTTACAAACCCGTCAGGAGGTGATTTTTGTCAGAGGATGCAGCATGTTGTGCTATATAAGTCCCATTGCTAGGAGAATCTCTTTTTTTTCCCCCTGTTGTGTGCTAAGCCTGGGAGAGCAAGTGCGAGAGAAAATCCTCTGTCAGCATGTGCATAAATAATAAACGTGCAAGAGTATGTGAATGTAGGTCTGGGGGGGGAGCAGTGCCATAACTACTTACACAGATTTCTTCCAAACGTACTGTTTAGTTTTGCTGTAGACAACTTATTTAACTGATTCTGTGTGTCATCTTTAACATAAAAGCTGTGGTAATGTTCTCCGTCATTGTGGTAGGTAGATACCTGCTGTGATTATGCTGTTCAATGGAGGATCAGGATGTGGAAGACCTGATATAAGAACATGCTGAAAAAATGCAGATGTTTTTCAGGGCAGCATTGTGAAAGGTATTGTCCAACAGAGTAATTGCTGTTTGAAGTTGGTTCTTACTTCCCAAAATTAGGATTGGACTGAGCAAGCACAGCTTCTTCTGGGAGGCAGGGGAAGAGACAGGCTGTAATTATATGGGGAGTTTGTAGCCATGGCTGTTCCCTTTCTCTTCCCACTATAAAGCTGTGTTAGTTGCTTGTAGCTTTCTCAGACATTAACCCTTTGGTCTCTTAATTCCCAGGCTAGATTTGTCACCATCAACTTAAACTTTCTTTGAAAAATTCAGCTAGACTAGCTCATCTGTTGTTGAGTGTGTTAAGGAAAAAAACCCAGCAATGTTTTGTCTGTGTTAAGCCACTTTTACAGCTGTTTTTTGACACATCCTCATACTCCTTTTTGCTTTGGAGGTGGAACTGAGGTTTGGCAGGGGATTTGGCCCCGTGTAGGTTCTACCTTATGCCATTCTTGAGAAAATCTGCCTGGAGGTGAGTGATTTACAGGCCTGCAAACAGTCTGTTTGCACACGCCTGAAAAAGTTCCTGAGCACCTTCGGCTAAACTGTTCTCCTGAAAACTCCATGTGCAGTGAGGGTGCCCCAGTTCCCCAAAGCTTTGCATGCCCTTTCCAAGGAGCAGGTGAGTGGGCTGTGCTGCCTCGGCCGGCTTCCCCCCGTGCTCCTCCTGGCAGGTGCGGCTGTTCAGGCTCTGGCTGAGAGCGGGCAAGCTGTGGTTGTTTTTTCTCCTGTTGGTGTCTGAGCAATGTGAAAGAGGAAAGAAAAGCTACTTGGTATGTTTGCAGGTATGGCGGAGAGGAGAGAACATCTGGACCTGGGAAGGGGAAGATGAAACTGCAGTTATCAGAACAAACTGCGTTAAGTACCCTTTCTTTGCTCTCCATCTTTTTTGTGGGTTATTTACACTTTTAATCTCAAGTGGCAAAGGGACTGCATGTGCTTTTCTGGTTTTTATTTTTTCCATAAAACAGCTGTCCACCCCACCCCAAAGGCCAAAAAACTATCTGGATAACTCTTGTTTTATCCATTCTGGAATCTTCTGTTGTTCTAGACTGAAAGACAAGGACCCCGAATGTTGGCCATTAATCTCCCGATGGGTAAAATGACGGTTGTTGCTTTGCTACAAGCTAGCTAACTCTTTGCCCCCTCCCTTCTCCCCTGCCCTCCCTGCCAGCTGCCTCCAAGTTACTCAGGTGTAACATTCTGAAGTATTTTTAAACTCTTTCAAGTGTACTTATTTCTCCTAACATTAAAGATATTGGCTGAAATAATCATGTTGTTTTGCAAATTTAATTAAAAAACGTTTCTCCTGCACCCACAGCATTCCTCTCCAATCCCATTGCCTTCCCTGTCATATATTCTTGGCTGTTTCTTAGCAGCTGGCCCTGCCCTAACCTTTCTAGCTCTCTCATCCTGTTAAAAGTGGAGCAATTTCAATGCAGTTTTGCATGCTCCCCTGCCCAAACACTTACTTCTCCTTCAGAGAATTGGGTACTGTTGTGTGTGCCTAGCCTAGTCAGTGACTCTCCAGTGCTTGGATCCTCTGATGAGTGGACTCCTGTGCTGTAGTTGGAAGGCAACACTGCTGCAGTGGCCAAATCATGCTGGGAAACACCAGCCTATGACATGGAGAAGGTTAGGCAAGAACTAGGGAGGGGGGAGACCAGTGTTGCTCTAAGGTATTTTCTTCCTGCTCAGAGTTTTGCATGCACAGATGTGGTGGGTTGACCTTGGCTGGACACCAGGTGCCCACCAAATCTGCTCTGTCATTCCTCAGCTGGGCAGGGGAGAGAAAATATAATGAAAGGCTCATAGGTTGAGGTAAGGACAGGGAGAGATCAGTCACCAATTACTGTCACAGGGAAAACAGACTCGACCTGGGGAAGTTAGTTTATTACCAATCAAATCAGAGCAGAATAATGAGAAATAAACCCAAATCTTTAAAAACACCTTCCCCACACACCTCCGTTCTTCCCAGGCTTAACTTCACTCCCGACTTTCTCCTACCTCCTCCCCCCTTAGTGGCACAGGGGGACAGGGAATGGGGGTTGTGGGCAGCTCATCACATGTTGTCTCAGCTGCTCCTTCCTCCTCAGAGGGAGACTCCTCACACCCTTTCCCTGTTCCAGTGTGGGGTCCCTCCCACGGGAGACAGCTCTCCATGAATTTCTCCAGTGTGAGTCCTTCCCATGGGCTGCAGTTCTTCACAAACTGCTCCAGCGTGGGTCCCCCCCAGGCTGCAGCCCCTCAGGCACAGGCTGCTCCAGCGTGGGTCCCCCGCGGGGTCACAAGTCCTGCCAGGGAACCTGCCCCAGCGCGGGCTCCTCTCTCCACGGGGCCACAGGCCCTGCCAGGAGCCTGCTCCAGCGCGGGCTTCCCACGGGGTCGCAGCCTCCTCCGGGCACCCCCTGCTCTGGCGTGGGGTCCCCCCGGGCTGCAGGTGGGTCTCTGCTCCCCCGCGGCCCCCCTGGGTGCGGGGCACAGCTGCCTCCCCATGGGCTGCCCACGGGCTGCAGGGGAACCTCTGCCCCGGGCCTGGAGCCCCTCCTGCCCTCCTCCGGCACTGACCGGGGCTCTGCAGAGCTGCTGCTCTCCATATCCCGACTCCTCTCTCCTGGCTGCAATTGCTCCGTGGGTTTTTTCTCTCCTTAAATACATTATCCCAGAGGCGCTCCCGCCGTGGCTGACGGGCTCGGCCTGGGCCAGCGGCGGGTCCGTCCTGGAGCCGGCGGGCATTGCCTCTGGGGACATGGGGGAGGCTTCCAGCAGCTGCTCACAGAAGCCAGCTCTTTAGTCCCCCCGCTACCAAAACCTCACCACGCAAACTCAGTACAACAGATGAGCAGATGTTGTGAATCCTGCTTTTGGGATTGCTATGAGAAGAGAAGGCTCCTAGAATGTGCAGGGGTTTTGAAGATGAACCACTGATAGCTTGTGTTCTAAGTATATAGTCAAAAAATATTCCAAATAGGAAACCATTAGATGTTGGCTCCGGAGAAACAGGAAAGGCTGTAGTAGGATACTAGCATGAATCCAGGTATGTGGCTTTGATCTCGGAATCTTCAAAGCAAAGCCATTATTCCCTTGCCTCATTTCCATTTTGTTGATGAGTCTGAGAACTCGTGAAAGTGAGTGCTAATAACACTGAATAGAATATGTGTAGTGTGAGCAAGTGGTAACTTGGCTCACCCGCAGTTTTAATGATGCCTATTTTACCCAGTGCATGGGTGGTTTGGGTTTTTTGGTGATGTAAGGCAACGGAATACAGTACAATGGGAATACATTACAGTGGCATTTATACAGTTGTTATGCCTTTTGTCTGGTTCCAGTTAAAGCAAAGCACTACTAAGGGAAGAGCTAAAGATTTGTTTGGGTCTCATGATGGTAAACACATGATGGTAAACAGAAAATTACTCATGTAATTCTTGTACAATATACCTGTTTTTTTTTTGTTGGGACATTGCTTGCTTTCTATTTTACTTCTTTAATAGTTTTCAATAGCTGGTTTTGTTTCTTCATGTTAAAATCTTCAGGTGGAACAAAAGAAACACAGCAAATGCCAAAAAAAGACGTGTACGATTAAATTAAGTAAAAAGTTGTTTTCGGGAGGTTGTTTCCCAAACTAAAATAACAGAAGGTTCTGTAGTTTTGGGTCAGTACCAAGGTAAATACCAGTAAGTTATGAAGGTTTTCTATGTTTTATGGGTAATACTGTAGACAAAACAGTGCATTTCTTACTGTATGCACACACCAGTTTTTCCCCGTACCTAATTATTTGCCAGAATTGAGTCTGTGTCTCCACATACTTGTGTATTTGCAGTTCTTCTGTTTAACAAGACCACAAGCTTATAGTTAATGTTTTTAGATTTTTTGAAGGTTCGTTGTATCTTTTTTTGTAATTTAGGCAGTGGGTAAATTCCTTTAATCTAGCTATGTTAAATTGTAGCATTGATTATTTCCCCACCCCCACCTTGATTTTAATGACGAGTTTCTTGTGTGACTTGTCTTTTGTTTTACCAGTTTAAAAATTGGAACTGTATGATCTGTAAACCAATTCAGTCAATTATGAAGTGCTATATGGACTTTTAGCACATAGCTGTCATGTTTAGTCAATGTTTAAACTGGTTTCTGAATGTGATTTAAATTTGCAAATGAAACAGGACATTGCCGGGCAAGGATGATGCTCATTTTTAACTAGCAACTGTGGGAGATGGTATGTTTCCTTAGATAGCACTTGTAAATGAAGAATTACAACTCTTAAATAAAATGCAGCAGGCAGCTGTGAATTGGGAATGTTACTTGACCAGTATCTTCAGTATGTTGCATTGTTTCAGAAATGCTTTATAGTAACTGAAATTTTGCTATTCATTAGGACTACACAGTTTTCATGACCTTATAAATACAAGAGTGCAAGTACTGAAAGCTGAATATTCTTTTGAACAAGTTGCAGTAACTGTATAATAGCTTGTTTGTGAAGGAAGTGGGGTGTTTTTTCCCAGCTCTCAAAGTGTATCTGTTCAGTACTGATTATTGTGTAAATAAAATCACTAGTGAACATAAGCTTTAAAAAAATCTATTTTGGTGTTCAGTGATATTGAAGAGAAATAGATATTATTTTCCAAAACTAATTTGATACTAGATTTAACCTCTGTGTCAAGTTTCATTGAAAACTAATTATTGTGTTTGATCAACAGAGTTAAAGTACAGTACCCTTAAGAGATAGAAGGAAAAAAGGGGAAATGCTGTTCATGGGACCTGTGCTGTGGCTAGAAGAGAGACTATGGGATGCTGATGTAAGATAATGGGAAATTAGAGGTACAGGTTGGGGAATAGTTGTAGACACTGGTATGGGAGGGAGATGGGAATGGGAGAGAGAAATTACTTTGGGTACACAGAGAAACTGTGGTATGATGATGTGGGTGGAGAGAATTGCAAGGTGTATGATCTGAATGGGATTGGGATGGTGGTATGTGAAAGTTTGAGGATGAGTGTAGAGAAATTTGGAGAGCCTGGATATATACAGAGTTTATTCTGGAGGCAAGTCATTTCGCATGGTACTGCAGTTTTCTGAAGGAGTTTTTACTTGTGTTTTTCTTTTGATCTTTATTACAGGCATAGACATTTTGTTTAGAAAGTGTGTGTGTTCCATACTTGTGATTAGATTTATGTATTTTTTAATATTATGTGGATATTCTGCTGACCTTAGCAGGCTAATGTGCATAGTAAGGTAAGCAGAATTTGCCTCTGACTCTTTTTGCCAAAATTCTTTGCCTTGTAACATCTCTATAACAACCACAGCAGTAAACTACAGATAGGTATCTGAACTAAGTACAAGATAAATCGGAATGAGTGAATTTTAACATTAAAACCCCTTGTTTTTTAAAATACATATAATGACAGGAGAACTGTATTCACACAGGATTTTTTAACTGCAGTATTTTTTTTCACACTCTATTACTTGGACACATAAGTTGATTATAAAAAGAGGTTCATTAGTTTCATAATTTTTCTTATGAATTACTAAGCATAGATTCCCTAAAATTTCTTAATTTAAAGAATATCTCGTGAAAGAAAATTTCAAATGGCAAAATTATTGTGGCTTGTTACAGCAGATCCTTTGTTTTTCATTTTGTGGGAAGAACTGCAACACAAATAATATTAGCAAATGCGTCCGAATTCTCTATTTGTCAGAATGCTAAAAACTGGCTTTTGGTTATCTGTACATCATCTGATATGTTAAGAGTACCTATTCATAAAAGTGAATAGCGTTGTTCTATTTTTACATCACTCTGTGGTTTTGATAAATGGTGATCATGATGATTATTATTTTGAATACATGAGGCAGAGGTAGTAAAGGAGAGATGTTGGTAACGTAAGAAAAAAAAAGATTCTCAAGTTTAACATCTTTGCTCTCTGCTTACAGAAATGATGGAGAATATAACAAAAGCCAAGGTGTGAATAGATAAAGGAGATTTAAATAAGCCTGGCACTCTTAACTAACTAAAAGATTTCTTGATATATATCTCTCTGATCATGTTTGACATATCTAGGTCATGTTCTCTGAAGACTATTATTAGAGATTTAACCTTGGGTAATTGCAAAGTGTATTTTCTTCAGAGTAGTTTTTGATCAGGTAGGTGAGACAATGAAAGTTTATGTGTGTTCAACTGCTTGTAGTAATTTGGGAGTCTAGTTAGAAGACCTGGTGTCAGCCACCTGAGCTGTAAGGTGAAATGTGTTGTTCCTGTGGTGTATCACAGAAGATTTACCTGTGTATGTGTTGGCAACTGTTGTAAGATTCCATTTTATTGGAAGCTGGGGAACAAATGACCTGTTAAATTTTCAAGTAAGATATGTTTCAGGAAGAATGGAATTACGTTGTACGCTTTACAGCTAGTAGAGCTGTTGAAGTGTACTTGTACATTTGAACTGTCTGATGATACGTGTTATAAAATGCAGGAAGGTGTAGTCTGGGAACATCTACAGCTTTAACTGACTGTGTTTCTTCGCTCCTGCCCTTCCCCCACCCAGTCTGTATAGTCTGGATATTTGTAGCCCACTAGGGTGCCTAAGCATTGGACAAGCTTTCTTTGAAATCTACAATCTGTGTGAATAAAAAAATGTGAATTACCTATCAGACTTGGTTCTTACCCAGTTTCAGCAGTCTGGCGTTCAGTGTGGTGCACAAATATTTGTTAAGACATAACTATGGGGCAGGAACTCCGTAAGCTGGCTTTCCCAGTCAATAAAATACGTAACTAGGCTGTGCATGGGAGCTTACCTTCAATGGCACCGTTCCCTGAAGGAGTAAAAAGCTCAAGCATGTGGAGGAGACTAAGCGATTGTATGGGTTCCTTCTGTCCTTACTTCACTGAATTGTAGAATTAAAAAAAAAAAACCCAAACCCAAGCCAAACCCTGCCTTCATTCTCCTCACAAGATACTGGATATTTGTATGTCACTAGTAACAGCCATGTTTAAACACTGTGCCCAGGGTTGTGGGGAAGACATGTATCTTGGTCAAGAGAGTAAAAGAACCTCAGAAAGTGTAGATGGGAGGTAGAAGATTGAGTTCGTTTCTCCTCTTATGGGTTATCTCAGCTGCGGTCTTGCTGCTGCTGTTCCTCAGTTTGTAAATGACAGCAGAGGATTGGAAGGGAGGTGGGGAGCTCGAACACTATGGCTGAAGCTGTGACTTGCTTCAGTTCCGACTTGAGCTTCCTGTGCCCTGCATGATGGACGAGAGATACAAAAGATCTAGAGTGACAGCTGATGTGTATCAATGAGGGAATCTTTCAGATTAAAACACTGGATGGTAATTCATCTTCAGCATAGCTGGCCTTCATTTTGAAGAGAAGATTTCTATGTTAAAGGAAATTTTAACCCCCTAGAGAACAGGGAACAAGAAACAGGGGACATCTCTCGACTTCAGAGACAGACTGGGAGCTCGAAAGCCCTCTGTATGTGCTAGTGCCCAAGCATAAGTAATGTTTAGTCATTCTGCTGAAATAACTTGAAAATCACTAGAGCAAGAAGACTGTGATCTTCCAGTATCTTCCTAGTTTAGTTTCATGATTCCTATGCAAGGGATTGACAAGGTGTTCAGGAGACAGTGTCAGCAGTGATGCATGCGGTATACAAGAGCCTTCATACTGATACTAAAAAAGGAAAAAACAAAAATAGTCTTCTCTTTCCTGAAGAAGGTACAGGTGCAATATAATGTCTTTTTCTGCACCTGCACCTACCATGTTGTCAGACTGGTAAAGTCTCCTGCCTTCCCTGGCATGGTACAGTGTGCTTTTTCATGGTACTTGTTCTCTAATGGTGATATCGAGAGAAATAAAGTTTGGGCACTTCTGCTGAAATGATGGCTGTTGTTCCATTTCTGATTCTTCTAGGCTCTGTAGGCAAATGGTGAGATGTTGACTGAACAGTCTCTGAAAGATGTGTTTAATTTTCATTTCCTTGGAAAAGTTCATGCTGTCATAATTACTGATTCCACTCCTGTAATTCCTGATCACAAATTCTGAATTACTTGTTACTTCATAACAGTAAAATGTATAATTTATGGAGCAGAATATTATGGAATAGTGAGGAAATAAACTAACAAGTTGTTTAATCAGTTGAGGCTGAGACAGTGTTCTCTTATATTTTTTTCCACTTTGGAATATATCCATGAGGATTTTCCTTTCATAGTACAGTTTTATTTCATGGAAGTAACCAACTGCAGGTAGCCCAGCTGCACAGTCCTTGAAAGAGGTAGGACAGCTTGACTTGCCCAGAGGATTTGAAATGACTCATAGATGTCAGTAAGGTATTTTGGTGAGAACAAAGATCTGTATGATGGCTGCATGAATTGAAGAATGAGCAATACTCACCTTTTTGCAGTGATGGTGAATTCAAGCTGAACTGTTTTCATCTGGTGAAAATGAATGGACTAATTGAAATCTTTAGGAACACAAAAATATATTTTGGACAGGTAGGAACTGCTTTGTTAGAAGTGAAGAAAATTGCATCTCTTTAACCTGCTACATTTACCCCATTTCTCTTTTTGACTTCTTTGCTTGCAAAGCACAGGCACAGTATACCACCCCTTCATGATTTGCTGTGTTGTGGTATTTTTAGCCCTTGGTCCACTTTTGATTTTCTGTATCGCAGAACGCAATTGATGATTTTTATTTTTTTTTTTTAACTAGTGGCAACTAAACTGCAGAACAATAAATATTTGTTGCCCTTTGAAAAAGGGAAGTGCATGAGTACTAAATAGTTAATTGCTTGATCACATACATGAAATACAGGTAAGGAAACCTCAGCATTTCTGAAGCTTGGGTGTACTGGAAACCATTACAAACGAAACTTGCTATCTACTGTATGTCATGCAGGAATCTCAAAAAGCAGGCTGGCTGGCACATCGAGGGTGTGGTCCTGCAAGATGTTTGGGCAGATTTAAACATCTTTACTTGAAAAGGGTGGTCTCACCTCAGCTGCCTTTACTCTCATCCATATGCTTCCACTGTTTCTCTGTGCTGGTTCCATACAAGTAAATGGCAACTGTAGTTAGGCTGGCATATTATTTAGTAACTGTTTATATTTCCTCATTTTTCACGTAATGGTATTCAGATTTCTGAGAAACAGGAAAATAAAATCTATAAAGGGGAATTTAGTTTGTTTAGGAAGCTGTAGGTTGAAAACTGAAAATATTTTTCCCATTGAAAGTTAATATTTGTTCTAGTATCAAAATTTTGGAAATAATCTTGTAATTTGTTGACTTTTTCATCGTGGTGAACATGATGTAGAATGTTCTTGAATTCCTTGGATATCTCGATATGGGTGGATAGCCATGTGTGATTTACATCTATCTTACCAGTGTAGATGAAAACAGGCAAATAGAAGAGCAGCAATGGAAACCAAAAGGCTCCAAATCATCCCTCTTGCTTTTACAACTGCTGTGTGCACTCCTCCCTCCCACGGCGGCTTCTTGGGAGCCGAAGTTAAAGCACTGGTATCTGCTGGCATCGGTGCACTGTGTATGATCGTTGTAGTTTAAACATGTAAATGGTGAAACTTTATCCTTCAATGGATTGACAGAGCTGATCAATTTCAATTCAGTTTTGAATACTTTAAGCATTTTAAAGGTTCTTAAAAATGAAACAAAACTCTCAAATACAATGCTTTTTTTTTTTTTTTTTTTTTTGATGGAAGGGAAAAGCCCTTCTGAAGGTGTGCAGGCATGTAGCTAGGGCATGTTTTTTCAGGCCTTTGAACTAGGTTAGGAATGTGTCTCAAGATGGAAGAATGAATAGTTACTTGGCGCTTTTAGCCTCCGGGCTTGAAACTCGCAAGAGGAATGTTATTGTGTCTTCAAAGCCTGTTTCGCACAAGCCTTTGTTGAGCAGGAACTTGGAGAGTCTTTGTATTATCATGCACACAACAAAAACAGCCAGCCACCCAATTTGATCTAATTGAGCGGTGGTAGTGAGATGTTTCTTCAGTAGGAAGACTCTGGAAAATGGGGTGCATATTTTTAATGAGGAAATACCCTTTAGAGTGAAGGGGTTGCCTACACAGACATTTACCAGCTTGATAAAACTCTCTAATTATGCTGATGCAATTCCCCATATGCACATCCCCTCTTTTCTCCTCTTCTCTATGTAGTACTTTCCCAAGAAGAGAGCAAATATTTACATTTCTTTTAAATTCTGTTTTGACCCTGAGGTGATGGTAGCATATCCCTTGAGAAGGCAAGCTGAGGTTGAGAAAGTGGGGTCGTTCAGGTTGAAGTAATTTTTGTAATGCTTTCTCAAAAAGAAACCTGTATTCAGGACCAAATATGCTGTAATTTACTAATACTACCTACATTAAGACAGACCTTTAAATCAATGTGTTGAGAGTGTTTAGAGGAAATAAAACCATTGCTGTAATGAATGTGATTGCTGAAGTATCCAGAATCGGGGTTTGAAGTGCTAAAAGCTCATTTTTGAGAACAACAGCTACTTCAGTAGATACCCAGAGAAATTTATTTTCATTTTAATATATGACTAGGCTAATGACACAAGTAGTTTATTCAAAGTTGAGTGAGATAAACTGAAACTGAAAAGATAGGAAAACAGATTTCCTTTCTAAAGTTTTTTTTAGTTAGCAAACCCCCCATGAAATCTACTAAATCTGAAATTTTGAAGTCTGTAGTAGCCAAGTCTACTCAATTTCACCTACTAAATAAAGAGGAGGCTTTAAAAAAAAAAAAAAAAAAAAAAAGTATATAGGTTTTAGTTAACTGATAACTAAATACAGAGCATACTATTTTACAGTTTCATCCTGATTTTCATTCAAATGCAGCTTGAAAAGTCATAAATATGAAATTTAACCAGCTAGTAAATAATGACCTGTATTGGTCATTAATTTTATGTCAAGAATCTGCATAAATACACTCTAACGGTATTGTCTAACTAGGGACTATACCAAATGCTAAATTAAAAGGTTATATTGCAGATCAGCATGATTTAGTGGTTATTGCTCTTTGAGAATGACCATTAAGAACATAAAAAGATAAATTTCCTCATTTGCTAATCTAAATTTGATTATTTTAATCACTTCAATTTGAACTAATCCACCGTGAAGCCAAATGTCAGTATATACATGATAATTAAATATATTTGAACTGATGTGATCATGCAGAAATAAAGCGTAGGCACAGAAAAGACCTGCTTAAAGGACCTGGTCTGATCCAGCAGAGGAGCAGCAGACAATACCTGAAATGGTAGGAGTTTGGGTGGATGAGAGGAGAGGACAAAACCACAAGTACAGAGAAATGGTGGTTAAATGTATTGAAGGGTAAGAGTGGTGGGCAGACTGTGTAAATTGACTGGCTAGTTAAAGGGTCTTCTGTAAGGTTAGAGAAGGCAAAGTTGAGGAGGAAGAGGAGGGTACAGGGGCTGAGTGAGCGGAGGGAGAAATTGGAATAATTCTGTGAAGCTCAGACTTCAGTTGATGTAATTGGATTGAATGATTCATAATCTCTTAGTTTGATAGGCTGTTATAAAATTTTAAACATAGGCATGAATGAAGTTACGCTGATAATACTGTAGGATTGCTGTAGTGAAAAGCAGTGATGTGCCAAGAATTGTTAGAGGGAAAAAATTGTATAAGATGTTGGTAACATTTGTGTAGATGTATTCTGGAGGAAGGTTTGAATGGTGATCCTTCTTGTGTCTGAGTGTGCTACAAAGTGTATTTCTCAGTTTGGCTGGGAAGGGGAGGAATCGTCAGTTCATGTAAGCTGCTGTACCTACTTGAAGTCAACGGGACTAGGGCAACATGCCTCATTTTAGAATATGTTCCTTTAACTTTTTTCTTTTTTTTTTTTTTTTCCCTGTAAACTGTTACTATACTGTTCTGTTTGAATTAATAGCAAGTCCCCATTAATTTTAATTAGCTATAGTAATGAGTTAGTTCTAAAGTGCTACAAAATGATCTGTAATTCAATGTCTAATTTATCTCCTACCTTGGGTATTTTAT
Organism: Athene cunicularia; assembly: GCF_003259725.1. Classification (NCBI taxonomy): domain Eukaryota; kingdom Metazoa; phylum Chordata; class Aves; order Strigiformes; family Strigidae; genus Athene; species Athene cunicularia. Next base: position 18,631,550 of record NW_020799110.1, read on the forward strand.
CTTTTCCAAAAATTCTTCTCTCAAAGATTAGTGAGATGTTTGATCTGTCTTGATTCAAGCTTGTTTACTTCTATGTTTGTTAGAGTAGCTCATCAGCTTTTATTCCTTTATCAAATAACTTCTGTGATGTTAATTGTGCTTTATGAATTTGGGTCACATTTCAGCATTTGCATTTAGGTTGAAGGAACAGGTAAAAGCAAAAGACTATTAGCAGGACTGCTATATGCTTAGAATAAACAGGACTACAGAATGCTTGATAGCCTTTGTGTTATAGGACTCCTACTGTTTCTAGAGCTTTGCAACCCGTTTGTGTTTTTACCTGATACACTCTTACAGTAACTTTGTACTGATCTTCACTGTAATTTTTTGAAGGTTTTTGTTTTGTTTTTGTGAAGTCAAGAATGATACAAATCACTATTTGGAATCTGTTTTCATGTCTCTGGCTTTATTTGCATATCCTGTAGTCATACTTAACAACTTCTCCACTGTTGGGTCATTCTCTGTTCTGAGTCTTTAGGCTCAGTTCACGCAGGTACATGTGACAGATTTAAGGCCAGAAAGAGCTGTGATAAGTATGGGTTCCATTTCATAAGCAGAATGCAGGGCGCAGCTTTGCCATCAGCTTGAAGTAATTGAAGGCAACTCTGTTGCTGTCTCTTTGATCACATACTCTTCTGGAGAGTTGGTTTTGTCACCTGTGGTTGCTCACAGGTGATGGTACAGGGGAGCACTTGGAAATGGATTCAGGAGGGAGTGCTGGACCATTTCTCAAGGCAGCAGCTTGCTCCTAGTTTGGTTAAAACCAACTGTGAAACCTCATGTGCAATATTCTTTCAGGCAGCATTTAAACTTCTTTTTTCCCCCAATCTGGACTTGGGTTATTTAAAACTTCAAGTAGAACACCTTATGTGATTAGTGCTGTATACTCTCATTGAAACCACAGTTGTCTTGGCCTACACTACTGATGCTTCTGGTCTGGGTTCTCCTTCTGCCAACTGCAAAAAAACTCTTTGATATTGGTTGCCTGCACAGTTGCTGTGAAACTGTGCGTTTAGTGAGGTATGATCCTGACCAGCTGCAAGTTTGCCAGCACCAGCTGTACCACCAGTCCCTCAGCCCCAGATTGCTGGTTTAGAATCAGAGAGGTTTTATCAAAATGGGTTTGCTGCTTCAGTCACCCTTGGAGGTACTACTTTTAAGTGGGAATACAGTCTAGGTGTGTTTATGCTGTTGAAAAAAATACTTCTCCATTATGGCTTGTTTTGGTTCAGGTAAAAAACAGTAAGCAGTATCTGAGAAAAAGCATATTTTACTGGCAAACCTGCACCTGCTGCTTTAGTATTCATACTAGTTTAGTTGTCTAAGTTAGTCATCTCCTCAAACAAACCTTTACCACCAAACCCAAAATCCACACTGTCAAATTAGCCTTTCTAGTTTAGATAAGGTCATATGTATGTGGGAAATATTTTCAGGTGAAAATGAAAAATACATGTAATGGCTTCAGACAGCTGTCTTTCAGACCTTCTGATATAGTTACTCAAGATGTCATAGGAGAAACAAGCAAAGTTCCCACCTTTCTGTCCCCAGTTCTCATTCAAATTTAGTGATTATAGGAGCAGTCAGTAAGTAACTGATGCTGATAGAAGGAAACGAGTTTCCCTGAAACGTTTCCTACTGATCCCATAGCAACTCAGGTGAGTCTGTGGAAGAAAATTTTTCTTCTTTTATTAAAAAATCTTTTGCATGTTGTCCCCTGTTGTGTGTTACAAAACCGAATGTGTGTTGTCCTGCAGGTGTGTGATTGTAGAAACAAAACTTGCTTTTAACTATTTGTTGAACTTGTAACATTATGATATATGCTAGGAAGTAGCCTCTTGAAGATAGCCCTGCCTTTCTGCTGCTCCATGCAACATTTCCAGATGTATTTGGGTACAGTTGGAGGATTAAAATGCTCCAAGCGGTACTACAGTCATCTCTAGCTTGACATTTTTTTCCTTTGCCTTAATTTTCTGTAGCTTTCTGTTTTAAGCGTTATTTATTAAGAAGTGTTACCGCATTCTGTTTGTTTTTTCAAACTACTATGTCATTTATTTGGCAGGAGAGGGGGAAGGTTAAAGTTCCTCCTTACCTCCTCCCCCTCTCGAGTGAAATTTTTGATTGTTCGGTTTAATGAGTCATTTTCTCTACAGCTGAAGTTAATTTAGTGGCTCTTGCAAACAATAAGTATTTTCTGAGCAAGGAAGTGAGGGAACTTTAGTTCTTTCGCCCTTTTTTTAATATAAAGGTGTAACTTGGGTGTTTCCTAAAAGTTCTTTGGAAAAAGAACCTTACCTTTTGTATTGCATGAGTTTGACTTACTGAGTTGTCCAGGCTATGTTCCTCCTCTTCATAGACTTATGGAAATCCACTGATCCAGATGGATGAGTAATTTTCTTCCACCTTAAATAGCTATGGCAGTGCAAATAATTTAGTATCTTCTAGTGGATGTGTTTTTGTCAATGACAGGATTCCCCCATGTTCATTCTGCTTAAGCAGCTGAAGGTCACACAACGCACCCTTTTGTGTTGCAATCTGTCAGTTCATTATTAGCAAAGGTATGGAAACCAGAAATAAGGAAAGTTGGACCAAAGCATTCAATATATTGTTTCAGATGTTCAGTGCAAGCTCAGTTCACATACAGTTTGTGGTGGCACCTCCTTTCCAAGGGCCGTCCAGCCCAGCCATTTAGCATTTGAAGCAGCTTCACCTTCTGCTTGAGACACATCTCCCCAGGTTTTCTTCCTTGTGTCTACAGTTGCCTTTGAATCTGTTTGCAGTTTGAATTGCAGTGCCTTAGAAAAATTGGCTTAATTTTTATTTCTCTGCACCACAGTTAAATTTTTAAGCCAAGTAGTTCATTGTACCATTATCCTGAAGGCAGCAGGAAGAGATGACTTTGTGAACGTGTTTGCACACTGTTGGAGGTATGTTACCACTTAAGTATCAGTAACAAAACCTCCATTGGCTTCACTGGAGTGGAGTTTCCTCAGTAGTATAGTCCGAGTAGAGGAAGTAGGTGGGGTTTGTAGTGCTGCTGTATGTTCATAAATGCTCTTTCCTAAGTGTTCTTTATCAGTATTTAAAAGCTGATAGTGAATGCCACTGAACTCTTATTTTCTCCAGTTCTTTCTTTCCTGCGGAAGTGTATGTGTGCCTTGGAGTGGGAATTGTGTGCTTTGTGCTGTTTGAGCCAATCTGCCCAACAGCATTGTTTTCCAGAGGAAAAGGGTAATCAAAGATTGGAAATTAAAATCACTCGTGAAATATTTCTGGTGTGTGTGTGTGTCTGATAGATTTGTAAAATCAGTTTTATGCTGCTGTTTGTTGAACATAGGGTGTTCTGATTTGGCTGAATAATACTAAGTTATTGTGTGTCAGTATCCTCACACACAAGGCTTTGATTAAGCTAGAAAAAATGCTACTATATTAAAGGCTGACCTACGTACAGACTTGCACAGAGAAACAAAAAGTGTGAATTAAGAAAGTTAGTGTTTCAATACAAGTATTTTAATACCATGCATAATAGTGATTGGGCTAGGCAAAAGAAAACGGTGGCATAAAGAGAAAGATTCATAAAGATTCATTTAGACCTTTGGGGAAGACAGACATTTTGTAGCAGATCAAGATTTGTTTGTTGTTTTGTTTGGTTGGTTTGATTTTGGTTTTTTTTATAGCTGGGTATAATTTTAACCAGGGTAAGTTCAGTGACTTTGTTTAATTCTGTGGACCACAGGTATGAGTGGCTATTCATGGTTCAGTCATCAGCTCAAGTTGCATTTGACTAAAACAGATTTCCCTCCCCCCTCTCTGTCAGCCCTTTTGCTCACAGTTTATATTCCTGTGTTGAATCAGGTTTCTGAGCTGAACATGCCATCTGATTTAGACCTCTTCTTTCCCAGGAAGAAGAAAGGGTTACTGGAGCAGGCATGGTTATGGACATTTTTCTGAACAGCCTCTGGACAAGGGAGGGTTTATGCCCTGTCAGCTCAGAGCATGGATGAGACTTGTACACGAGTACCTGCGTGAGGCTTCGAGCATGCTTGTACATCATCGTTTCACTGTTACTTTTTTGCCTGTCATTTTGAAGAAGTATTCTTACTTCTGCTTCCATGCTACTACCTTCTTGGTATGAGTACAAGCATTCCTGTAGCTGAGCAGGCAGCTACCTCAGGGGCCTAATCCAGGCTAAAAGTAACTTGGCTTGGGGAGGGGAGAAATCAATTTTTAATTCGTATCCAATTCATCATGCTGCTTACACAGTCCCTTGTGCCTGGGCAAAGGAGGGGATGCTGTGTGTGGTGGGGCTATGTAAAGTAGGTGAGAACACTTAAAGCAACAGCAGGACAGCCTTGTACTGGCTTCAAGTAGATATGTAACTGTGATCATCTTCTTGTAACATTTCCATTCATTTTTCAGAGTGCTTATTTCATTGGGGCAGGACGATAACTATGCCCTGAGGCATTATACTGAAGGTATGAAGCAGAGGGGGCTCAGTATTTTCCTGCATTAGGATCATAGAAACTTTCTAAGTCTAGTGGCTGGAAGTGAGCACAAAGGTTCTTTTGTTTTTGTTTAAAACCATTTGATGCTAAGCAGCCAAATTTCATCCTTTATGGTTAGTTTAGTGAATTTTTTAGAAGCTCCCAGGCTTCCTGTTCAGCTTTCAGCCCCTGCTCCAGAAGAGGTATGCATCTCCTTACATGATCCTGTCTCAAACCTGCTAGGTCAGGGATATTGAAATGGCACTGAGCACCTCTGCTTAGAAACCTGCATTTCTGCTTAGAAATCTGCATTTCTGCTTAGAAGTGTTAATTGCTCTAGTGATTTTCCTGTCTTTCAGCTATGGAGAGTTTTGTGTTTTGTTTTTTTGGGTTTTTTTTTTAAGAATAATAGAAATGGGAGTGATTGTGCTGAATTATGTAGTGAGATGAGAGGTTTGTTTTTGTTTTGGTTTGTTTTCTCTTGAAGGGTAGTTGTCAGTATTGGGACTAGCGCTGTTTAACATATTTGTCAGCAACATGATCAGTGGGATTGAGTGCACCCTCAGCAAGTTCACCAATAACAAGGAGCGGTGTGATGCAATTGACACGCTGGAGGGAAGGGATGTGCCATCCAGAGGGACCTAGACAGGCTGGAGAGGTGGGCCTGTGCAAACCTTACAGAGTTCAACAAGGCCAAGTGCAAGGTCCTGCACATGGGTTTGGGCAATCCTCAGCACAAATACAGGCTGGGCAATGTGTAGGTTGAGAGCAGCCCTGCAGAGAAGGAAGGACTTGGGGGTGTTGGCGGATGAAAAATGGACTATGAGCCAGCAATGTGAGCTTGCAGCCCAGAAAGCCAACCGTGTCCTGGTGCATCAAGAGAAGGGTGGCCAGCAGGTTGAGGGAGGGGATTCTCCCCTGTACTCGGCTCTTGTGAGCCCCCCCCTGCAGTGCTGTGTCCAGCTCTGGGGGCACCAACATCAGAAGGACATGGACCTGCTCGAGCGGGTCCAGAGGAGGCCACAGAGATGATCAGGAGGCTGGAGCACCTCCCTTGTGAGGACGGGATGGGAGAGTTGGGGGTGTTCAGCCTGGAGAAGAGAAGGCTCCGGGGAGACCTTCTAGTGGCCTTCCAGTACTTAAAGAGGCTACAGGAAAGATGGGGAGGGACTTTTTATATAGGAGTGCAGTGATAGGACGAGGGGTGATGCCTTTAAACTGAAAGAGGGTAGATTCAGATTAGATATAAGGAGGAAAATCTTTACTGTGAGGGTGATGAGGCCCTGGAACAAGTTGTCCAGAGAAGTTGTGGCTGCCCCCTCCCTGGCAGTGTTCAGGGCCAGGTTGGATTCTATGAATAACCTGAAAGCGTATCTGTTGTCTTTCTCTTGTGTTTGTGGAAGCGTACAGTCTCTTGCTCCTTGGGAAGTGAGTCACACTAAGCTCTGTAACTGTTTGCTGGTAGAACAAATACAAAGTTTGAGACTTATTCTGTAAGCCTGTCATCATTAACAACAGATGAACTGGTAGTTTATCTGGCCTAGCATAGGACTTTGACGTACAGGGAATGGATCAGTATGCTGTTAAGCACTAGAAGGGGATACACTATTTTGTGCCAGAAAGCAGATTCTAGGTTTTGTTTCTCAGATCTACAAGCAAGTGTTTTGATTTGGACTTTTTACGTTCTTAATACTTACTTGAGAGTTAGGAACATATGTGTGCTTAATTGTTTTTGTAACAAGGATTAAATGATTAAAACTCAATGCATTCTTTCAAAGAAGGAGAATAAAGATTTTTTCCTCATGTTTCAGGACTAGAAAGATAGAGGGGAAAAGTAATGACCTTCAAAGAAAAACCTTCTGGATCTTTTCAGGAAATGGCAAATAAAGAGCAAGTCCCAAACACCAAAATTTGTTAATGAAATTTTCATTTAGAAAGGAGAAACCTACAAATTAATGTGTGGAATACCTGATTGGTGGCCTCTGCAGTGGGTTCAGCAAGCTGAGTTTGGAAGCAATAGCCACATCATCTAACTGCTTCTGGCCACAGAGGAATGAACAGAAGTCATGCCACTGTAATCCATTGCTCATCTTCTGACCATCCAAATGCTAATCTGGTGCATGAAAATAGTGAGGATGCATTTCTAAAGCTTTAGGTGATGGTCACTTTAAAGAGAAGAAGGGGAATGAGAACACCCAAGCCCAACTCCAAGCCCTCTCTATATTGTGTGTCTCGCATTAGCCTGCTAAGCTAGTTAAAGGTAAAAAGCCTCACTGTTCAGATGTAAGTTCTCTGATGTGGATGTAGGAAGGATGTTGAATAGTTATGCAATTGCAGCTGTATGTTCATTAATTAATGAGACATAGCTGGGCTGTGGCCTTTGGTAAATTGTACATGTGGCTCACGACATGTTGAGAAATACTGTGCTGTTACTTCTCTGTGCTCTCATGTATCTACGCGTCTCTTTTTTTCTTTCCCTGTAGATCTGCTGGGGCAGGGACTGTCATTTTACTTTGTTTGTTTAGTGGCCAGTAAAGTGGAGCCTTCAAGTATGACTGGGACTCCTGTCTGCTGTAGCAGTGCAAACAATACAAATAATCATTATCACTGGTTATCACTTCAGTTCCTGTACAGCGTTGGCTGGGTGTTGTCCAAATATGTAACATTCTGCCATTGCTGAGATTCAAAGTCTTCATAAACCCCAAATCAATAAGCGTAACCTTATTCACAAAACTCAAGTTGTCAAACTTTCTCCCCCTCCTCCATCCTGGTAGCTGTTTCTGTTGAAACTTGTCCAGAAGTGCTGGCAGTGGGATTTCTTTTAAGCCTGAATCATAAAGGTTGTAAGCAGGAATATGATGTGCATGCCACCTCCCTTTCCGCTGTGTTTAACTTTGAATCGCATGTGTGATTGCTTTCATTGCCCTGTAATCTCTCTTGCTGTCTCTAAGAATGACAGTGATCTTCTTAAAAGGCACATCTTTCACTATTTAATGAGATTTGGATCCTTTTTAATGTTAAGTGATATTTTGTTACAAAGGAGATAAGAGGTGATGTCTTTCCCTCCCCACAAGTGTGGTCCAGCCTGTGTAGTGTGCTCTGTATGCCTTGCATGAGCTGTACATCCAGCTCCTCGGTGCAGCAGAGCTGAGACAGGCGCGGTCACTCCCCGCAAAAAACAACCTCGAACTGTAGCATTTTGAAGAGGGGGAAAGAGCTTCTAACTCTTTAATTTTATGACCACGGTCATCTAAATTTAAATCTTCAGTAATTTCAGGGATGATAGCTTGGGAGGTTCCTCTTTTGGGGCACCTGAGAGAAAGCACTGGCCAGACAACTGGTACAGACAAGCAAGAGGCATTGAAACACACAGCGTAATCACTAGAGCCATGCAGGGGGCGAAAACTATATTTAACAGATACGAGCGCTATAATGAGACTTCAAAGAGAGCACACCCTTTCCTTCCACAGCTGTGCTCTGCCACGCAGAAGAGACAGGGTAGTTTTCCAGTGGAAGTTTGCTTTGTGTCTTTGCCTTGGGGAAGAAGTTCAGAGAGCTCTGAAATTAGCTTAGAATTTCAGAAAGGCAAAAGGGAGAGAGAAGATATGAGGGTGATTACGAATTTTGATGCCAAACCCATTGTTCTGATATACAAGATATTTTTTTTATTCCATCTTGTACTTCAGGGGATAAAAACGTTGGGGTTTTTTTCCTCCCCTCTGTGTTTCCTTTTACTTCGAATTTTTACTAGCTTTTTTTACCCACTGCCAGTAAAAGATCCCCTCTGTTTCTTGCTAAAAGCTGTTTGCTTAGCTTTGTTGAAGCACAAATAGACAGTTGGGCTATCTTTTTGGACAAAACAGTCACAGTCCTTTTATAACTGAAGTCTTTTCCATAAGGTAGGGTATAGCTTTGATTCTGTTTATTTTCAAGTGGTTTTTCTCCTCACATATGAAGCCATAAACTGTAAAGGGAACTTGATATACTTGTACTGTATTTGCAATTTAGATTGTAGAGAGTGTTTTGGAGTGCACGTGTTTGGCTGCCAGTGAAACCACTGGCTGTGAGTCAGAAGGCATCGAACGTTGCTTTCAAAATTGTCCTTAAGGACGAGGTCATGTAAATGATGGAAAAATATTTGAGTGTTCTAAGAAGCAGTAGAAGGCTATTTTCTATCTTGTGAGTAGGTGACCTGGGGGACTAGAGGGTACATGTCAGCTTTCCTTGCCTGTATGAGTCTGATTAACCATTTTAGAGGAATGAACAGGGAATCTAAACGCTATACTTGAGTGGGACAATTTAAGGCTGGGAATTAACGGAGACTCCATTTTTCTATGCAGCTTTCTTTTTCTCTTCAGCTATGAAGTTCTCACCTCTAAGTTAATTTTTAGATCAACCTTTTTTTGTCGTTTAGAAATCATCAAATATTTACTTTTAGATATATTTTATTGTTGTGGTGTTAGACACTTTTAATGCCTTGAGTCAAGAACTGTAGGGTCACAGACACCGTAGGAAGCATGGGAAGGCTGTTAAATGGGGTTTATTTGCTGCCCAACTTTGCTTTTTCATCATGGATATGTTTAATGAAGGTGGATCCCTGAGAGGCACAACAAAACTCCTCTCTTTGGTGCTACCTAGTCTACTGGTTTGGATCCTAAGCTGGAAACATGTCAGTTAGAAGCATTAAATGTGAAGAAAATACCTTGCTGCCTGTGAGAGCGGTTTTGCTGCAGGCCCTTGCCCGAAGCCGGTCGGGAGCTCGGGAAATGGGGCAAAGTTCAGTCCCTCGCTGGAGCTGGCTGGTGCTCACTGCGCTTGCTCCCCCCCTGCCAAACGGCATCCAGCTGCTGCCTCAGCACAGCTGGATCCCAATTTCTGCTCCTGAGCCTGTTTATTAAGGTGTATGCTGTTAATATTCTAAGTTGTTATTATTTTGAAAAACATTATTGCATGCTAAAGCTGGCTGCCAGGACAACTGTGACAGCTTTGTTTTTGCTGCTGCTGGAGAGGCCAGAAAGAGTTTCGAGCAAGTAGGAGGAATCAGCTGTTGGAGGAAAACCTGTTCCATAGATAAATGGGGGATTGCATTCTCCTGAGTCAGCACAGACTTGAGTGAGCGCAGTGCTTATACGCACTAAATTAACCCTTCTTTTTGAAAGTGCATGTGCAATATTTTTTTTAATCATCACTGGCAATATATATACTGTTTCTTTTTAAATTAGTACTAGATTCCTATCCCATGCTACAATGTGCCACTTCTTACACCATCAAATCTTGCATTTGTTTTGTGCAAATCACATGGCTTCTATTTCACTAGAGCAAGTGACAGGGTTATCTGTAGTGGGAAACAAGTGCTCCACCTGTGTGAGCATAATTCATGACAGGATCTGTGCCACTTGTATGTGTAGTCCAAGCTAAACCTGTAATGCTAAGGGTTTGTATTGTTTCAGCTGCAGAAGCATCTTTTTAGCAACATGTATTGGCATGTCTCTTACTATGCAGTCTCCCTAAATGTTTTATAGGTTTCCTGAGGCTTGGTAACTGGGATGTACTGATGTACCAGCAAAACCCATTATCATTTACCTAAGAGATACTCTTAAAGGATTAGCAGAATGTCGTAGTTTGATCGTGCTGAAAATTCATGGATGAAACTGTTTTAAGTTTACTCCTGTATACTGTGTCCATTATCTTGTAGTGTCAAGTATGACCAATTCATAAAAGATGTAGGATAACAGATAATCATCTTAGGTGCACTAACCTGTCATCATCGTGTGCCTCATCTCCCTTAACAACTTAATGCCTTAATAGATGAAAGTCTCAGTCCAGGGAGCATCAAATTCATAATTGGCTCAAACGGGATAGAACAGATGTAAGTGAAAATGCGTAAACACTACTAGTCAACTGAGGGTAGATACATCTTCCATTCTGACGTTCAGTCTGTGATTTGAGACTGACTGTCCACTGAAAAGTGACCTTGGAGTATGGACAGGATGGACTGTGTTTAGCTCAAACATTCCCGGGGCAGCGTTTTGGAGCCTTTAAAATGACTGAATCTTTCATTGCCACTGTGGATAGAGGTATAAAACAAGAATTATCAAAGTTATAAGCACAATTTTAAGGCAATGTCTTAACTTCATTTGTTAGCTCCTTCATTTTCTCTTATTAAGTACTGTATCTTTTAAAGTGAGTTTAAATCTAATGTTTTCTAATGGCAAATGCAGATTAGAGAAACAACAAAAATTTGATCTAATGAATAGAGGAGATAATTGGAAAGAGGAGAGAGATGACCTGAAATGTTTGACACATAGCCTTTTCGTGTCTTAAACAGATTATGATGTTATTTATTGCCTCTGGTTTATGTGGGATGGATTGCTTTTTAGGGGAGGACTAGATATACATGCCAAAGTAAATGTGATAGTCTTTTCTGCTTTACTAAGTTAAACAGACTCAGGATGTGCAGGGTAAAGAACCCAAAACCTGAGTTAGCATGTGCTAGTGTTGGTAATGTGTGTATACTGACAACTTACTTGCTAACAAGTTGTTGCATATACAGGTTTCAAAATGTTTTGAAAATAGATTCTTCATGCAGAAGTTTTAAGGAAAATAGAACTTGAAGAACTGAAATAGAAGCTATGTTAAGGTTTCAGAGTAAGAGACTTGTCTCTTAAGACTTAAACTGTTCATAAGGAAAAGACCACAGACATAATGTGAAGTTAGCAGTGGAATTTTAGTGTTTTCTTCAGTTTATGAAATTGCATCTAAGTTTTTCTGATATCTTGTTTGATCAAAGTGCACACAACATCTAGAGTTGGACAAGGTTGGAAAGAATTTGTAGGATGAAAGGAACAGCAATTGAGAATGGCTTCATTTTAATGAACTGTTTGCACCTTTTGTTTAAAAATGGAGACATCCTGAGTGCAAAGCTTATTTAAATTGTATGGAAAGTGGAAGATAGAAATTTATATAGGTAAGAATGTTTGGGATTTTTTTCCCAAGAGAGCTGTATCCTTTAATGATGTTTAAAAATGTTTTTATTAAAATGTTGAGGCAAACACCATTCCCTGTTTAGAATCAGAAAATAAAAGCACAGTATGTGAAGAAACAGTGATGCAGCTGAATTGCTCTTTCCTGATACTCACCAGAGGAATTTGGAGCTGCTGATTCTGTGGTCGAGATTGAGAGTCTGCAGTGCATAGCACCAAGCAGCTTAGCTTTAAGCTATTCTCCCTTAAGTAGGCACTGCAACAATGTTAAAATCTACTTTGTAAAATTCCTTATTACACAAATCCTTCCTTTTTTTCCTTCTTCCCCACACTTGCTGATGCTTTTCATGTTTGATAGTCCATGATTTGCTCTTGTTAGGAACTCTCCCACTCCTTCCACAGGCTGGTTTGTCTTTTTCATCTGCTTGGGAAACTGAAATGCAGCTCTCAGTCCTTCAGAAAACCCCTCTGGCCACTAATGCTGGCAGAGGAAGAAGAGAGAAGCTTAAACGTAACTCCCACTTCAGTTTTTATGCAGGAGAGCATTGAAAAGAGATTTCTTACTTGTTCTGTGGAAGTAGGTTACTAATAGAAAAGTCACTTATTTCCATTTAAGAGTGGAAGCATTTTTTTTTGTTTTATTTCTTTCTCCTAGAGTGTTTTTTATCATGCAGCTATTTGGTGACAGTTGTGTCGAGAATATGCCAGTAGTTTATTCAGCAGAGCAGCAGGTGCCTCATTGAGAAGAGTTGAGAAGAGTGGTGACATTGCTTTGCAAAGCTGTCTGCACGCTCACAACTTCTGTACTCTGCACTGGACAGCCTTGGTATTGAAGGGAGGGCTTGCTGCAGTCATTGCTAATCAGATTCAGAAGCTTCTGTATATTTAGTGTGATTTTGCCATACCCATCACTGGGCATGTTTTGTTACTTTGGACTGCCTGACTTGTAGGAAAACAAAACAAAAAACTTCTGTTTGAGGCAGTGCACAAAAGTTTACAAGGTTTTTCTTTGAGAATCAAAAGTAGCTTTTCTTCTTTTATAAGTTTTCTTCTTTTGTTATTCATTATGTCCTACTTTACATTCATACTGGGAAAATAGAGTTAAGATGATGGAAACTACTGTAGAGGACAAATGGCAAACTAGGCTTCAGCACCCCTGACAAAAGTGCAGTTCTTTCAGTTGTAGAAGATACCTCATTAGTACTGGGTACTGTGGAAGCACTTGTTCTGGGCCACTACAAGGTTTCTTAGCATTCATAATTTAAAAAAAAAAAAGCAAGTACCTATCCATCACCTGATCCCAAATGGAAGATTCTTAGAGAATAGGGGTGTCTGAAAACTGATCTGCTGAGTAAAACATTCAGAAAATCCCAATATACATTGCGGTGAAGATGGACAAAGTAGATTTCAAACCTAAATCTGTTGGAATCAGAAATTCATTTGAACTCTGAGTCTGGAAGTCAGTGGGGTTCTTTTGTTTTGTGGCAGGTGTCAGGGCATTTTTTCAGTATGGTATATGCTAATTGTGACATGCAATGTATAAGCAACTTTGAAGATGAAAAATACAAAATGAATGTGATACTTTTTATTTGTTAGTAAACAGTCGGTGCCAACAAACGTGAAACATACTCCCAGGTCTAATAGGTATGGATAAAAATATAGCTTTCTCTTGTAAAATCACTGTCTAATCAACAGAATATGATGAAACAAATTTTCAAGATTGAGGATTTTTTTTTTTTCTGAAATTATTTGATGCTCAAGAGAACAGCCTTAAAATTGTCTTTGATTTCTTTGAGGAAACAGGGAATGCAGTTTCTGTAGTTTATTTAAATTAACTTTTGAGTCTGAATAAAGATGTTGGGGTTTTTTGTTTTGTTTTGGGTTTTTTCCTTTCGGAGAGGAAACTGCAGTCATATTCAGAAGTGGAAATTACCAGTATGTTTTTTTAACTTTAGATCTCCTACTTTTACCACATGAATTTTCTGTATTATGTCTTAGGGGACAGCACTTGGCAAAGCTGCACTTGATTAGTTATGATTCCTATGGTGGTATAACAGTGCTCAGGATGCAGTTGAGCCAAAATACTTTCTTAATCACAGAAGTTCTTATGGCTTTTGTTTACAATTGCTGTGACTTTTCTTGTATTGTAGTCTTCTAATTTGAGCAAGGCTTTGTTTAATTTCTTTTGGTATTGTGGTGATTCAGTTTTGCCCAAATACAGAATTCTTTAGCAGAAGAATCCTGCTCCGAGCTTTAGTATGATTTTTAATTAGTTTTTTTTTTTCCTCCAATGTTACTTGGATTTTTACATTAACTTTTTAAAAGGTAGTTTTGAAGATGTCCTTGACAATCATTTTTCACTGTAAGGTAAAAGTAAGGACTGATAGCTGACAGATACAAAAAGACATTAGGAACCCTGCTGTCTGGCTGTCATGGTAGAGTACCACCAGAGCTGGTGTTACAAGAGATCTAATTTCCTCCATAATGTGGTCGGGTACCTACATCCATGAACAGTCAACAATTCTATGAACAATCCATTGCAGGTTTTGTACTGTTCTCCATCATTAGTCATGACTGTGTGGGTTGGGTGGTTTTTCTGTTGTTTTGTTGAATTTTGCACCTGATTTCCATCCTGCTTAATAAATCTCCTGTCTCGGGTAGTTTTCCCCTATGATAAAACTAGCTCTAGTGGTCTTGATTGATCTCAGTTGCCTTCCTTGTGGCTTCTAGACATCACTCAAACCAACAGCCCGATTTGTTAACTTACACCAGCCACAAAATGATTCCAGTTCTGATGAAAAACAGTATTACTGTTACTTTTGGGTAGTTCGATGCTGTGTCAGTGCTGAGGAATTCCAGAAGGCCATCACGTAACTAAGTGGGCAGAAACGCGGTAGACTAATGTCAGCATAGGTAAACATAGGTTTTTAAACATAAGTTTTTTCCAGTAAGGAAAAAATGATACTAAACCATGCTTATGTGATGCTGAACTCTGAACTGAGGGCTGCAACTTGGAAAAGAGGCCTTGTGGTTGTCATCGACAGTCCTCCAGAATCATTGTCTGCAATGTGGAGCAGCAGCAGCCAAAAAAAAGCCAGAAAACTGTGGGCAGTGCCTTTTTGCATCATCAGAAAAAGGTACTGAGGAAAAGAAGAAGGTGTCATTTTGTTGGTATTTAAAACACTGGTGTGCCCCACACATTTTGAGCACTGGGCGCATTTTTTGAGTCTGCATCTTAAGAAGGTACAGTTAGTAACCTTAGTTTAGGAAGGGTACAGAGAAGGGCAGCCCTCAGTCCTGGGGGATGGTATCGCTGTCTTGTGTGAAGTTGTGTCATTTAAAAGGCTTATTTTAGAAGATGAGAGACTGAGAGGGGCAATATGATCAACGTTTACAAAATCATGAAGTTGGTGGGAAAGGTTGATGCAAAACTCGTGTTGATGGAAACCCTGCAGTACCAGAATTACAGGACACTTGATGAAACTGGTTGGGTATCAGTTTAAGACAGATTAAAGAAAGTATTTGTTTACATAGCAGGTAGAGAATTTATGCAATTTGCAGCCAGAGGATGTTTTGGAAACAGGCTGTGTAGGCAGGTTCAAAACAGGGTTAGGAGAGTTCATGGTCAGCATATGGTAGAGTGTGAGGGGAGTGGACTACAGAATGTGGTTTATGGGTTCTCTTTAAATAGCGCCTTTTCTGCCCTTTTGGAATTACATTGTGGATTAGATGAACAATCAGTTTGATCCAGCTGGGCATTTCTTATATTCTTGATCTCTCAGGCTTAGTGAGATCTTTTTGTCATTCACTCCAAATTATTTTCTTGTTAATGGCAGGGTTAGATGGGAGGCATGAAGCTTCTCTCTTTTTTTCATGTTAAGTAAACTGCACCTCCAGAGGAGACTTTTGATCTACTTGCTTAAAATTCATCGGTACTGCAAGCTGAGATAGCTGTTGCTTCATAGTAAGCTGGAAAAAATTTTGTTCTTTCTAGCCAGGAAAAAAATACTGGGAAGTCCATCTGGGAATGTGATTCATCTGGGTCATGCTCATAATTTTCCTTTCAGATTACAAGGAGAGGTTTGGGATAGTGCTCAACTACTAGTGATAAGATTCTGTTTAGACCTTGCTGTCTTCAGTTTGTGGTGGTAAACAGGTACACTGCTGTTTATGCAACAAGACTCCAAACACAATTTTTATCACTTCATCAACGTGACATATTCCTTGGTATTTGGTAATGTCCCAGTGTGCTTTGAGAAATGTAAGTTCTTCATCCCCTGCCTCATCTCATTTGCCAATGCTGCATATTGATGCAAATAAGTGGGTGGACCTTGCTTGTGAGCAAGAGTAAAACCCACAGCTAGAAGGCATTGCATAAGTATATTACACTGTTTTCAAGTAAATGTTGGGTTTTTTTAAATCTTCACAAAGTTAACTTCAGTATAGCAGTGGCTATAGCAGTAGGGTGGTAACCACCGGTAACTGGAAGACAGTGAGCCTAGTGCTGTTAGTGGTTTTCTTTGTTGTATTTTTAGAATTAATTTGAGTAGAAATAATTTAAAAGACAGATTAATAAAGACAACTCGGAGTTTTTGCATAATTTTAAAACTGTGGAGAGACTGTAAGGCTGAAAAATAACAATTTGAACAAATGCTAAAAATGGCATAATAAAAACAGAAAAAATAGTGAGGGCATTCCTTTCAAAAGTGGTGGGGTTTTATTTTTAACTTCAGTTTCTTACAACAGAGAAATAAATGCCCCATTTTTAATGTAATGTTCTACAGTGTATTTTATCCTGCAGGAAAACTTCATTAATGAGAAGAGCTAGGTTATATTTACACCTGGACACAAGCTGCTCTAGAATCCATCACTAAGAAAGCTATGCTAGCAATAGTTAATATTTATGTGGATATATCCATCTGAATTTTTCTTGCTGGGAAATAGCTGTCTTGGAGGAACACTGAGTATGAGCCCTGTGAGAGCTTGTCCTGCTTTCTTCCTGCCTTCGTTGTCCCCTCTTTCTCTTTCCATAACTCTGCAGTAAAATCTCATAGCTCAAAGTGTAAATGAATCCTAAGTTATGGGAAAGTCTTTCCTTAAAAACCCATAAATTTCAGCAATACACTTCGTAGAATACAGAAAAAGAGCCTGTGTTTGGGGAAGGAGGTAGGATTGGGTTGATTATTATTTTTTAATAATTAATAGATGTGTGTAAAGTAAAGCTTGCTCAATAACTTCAGAACCATCCAATCAATAAAAAACTCCAGCTTTTCTTCTTTGGTCAAGACAATACTTTCTTATTAACTTATGAAATACTTAAATCAAAAATGTCAGTATTTACTAATCGGTGAACAGTCTTTAATATTTACTGCTTGAGCCAGCTGTGTACCTTTTTGTTCATTTTTGAGAGAGTCTAGTGTTTCCACCCAATGTGATGAAAATACTTGTAAATGTATTTAATGATCAAAATAATATTTTAATTTGCATTAAACAATTTTTATGAGGTGATCTAAAGGTCATTCTTGCTTGGTGGAAAAAAAAGCACTAGAAGAATACAGAGTGGTTGGTGATCAATGGCACTGGAGACCTGAGCTTAGAAGTATTAGGATCTTGGTTGGCTTGGTTCTAGTCATGGCATGCAACAGGGGAAAACAAATGTATCTAGAAAACCTCCTTTGCTTTTTGTCCCCTTCTTGAAGGCTCCTGCCTGAACGACTCTGGGGAAATTGACTTTCCCCACTCTCTTACAATATTATTGCTCTACTGTTGGGGAAGGATGATGATGATGATGTAGACTGTTTTGTTACTCTTTTTTGCGACCTAGAAATTATCAGCTGTAAAGAATGAGGGAATGGGAGGGAGGAATTAAGTCTTCCTCAGACCTATTTGGGGTTTTTATAGAATGCTCAAGTATAAAGCTCCTTAGGTTGCTTTGCTGGTCCATTGGTAGCCCTGCCACTCCTTGAAATGTAGGGGCAGGGTCCTGGTGACAGCTGACCAACCTGCGAGGGTAACGTGGAGCCCACCTCTGTAGCACAGGGAAGTGTGCAGAGGCCCACCTGATCCTGTGTATTGCATACAAGTACTCAGGGATAAGTGTCAACACCTTATGATGTTGAACGTGTCTGAGTATGCTGAGAGAGTGTTTAATAAATGCAGTGTGAGAAGAGGTGCAAGATGCTGAGATTGTCTCTGTGGCTAAGTAAAGCTGTAAACTGCATACCAGCAGTGGTGAATTCAGTGCTCTCAATATCCATTCAAGTGGCCTTGCTACTTAAAGCATAGGTATTACTCTTCTGCAGATGGATGCTTACAGATAGTGTTACCACCTCATCACTACTGTAGGAAGAGAGCTAGAGCTCACAGCCTAGAAAACTAGCGACTTTGTTCTGTTTCTCTGTTTCTATGGAAGTTGGGGTTTTTTCCAGCTATA
The DNA here is from genome assembly GCF_003259725.1 of Athene cunicularia. Lineage (NCBI taxonomy): Eukaryota > Metazoa > Chordata > Aves > Strigiformes > Strigidae > Athene > Athene cunicularia. Next base: position 18,649,486 of record NW_020799110.1, read on the forward strand.
TTTGTAGAGCAGAAACTGAAATCCAGTCCAACTTCCTAATACATATGTATTCCCATTGGCAGCTGGATTTGAAGCTTTGCTTAGTTATTTAGCTTTGAGAAGTTGGCAAAAGTTATCTGAAATACTCTTCTCTAATAATGAGGTAACTGACTGTAACATAGCATGTCGGGAAGGCTTCTTGGACAGCTGCATGCTACAAGCAGCTACAGGCATAGAAGAGGCAGTGGAAAAGATGGAGCTCCAGACCAGCCAGAAAGAGAGGACAGACAGGTCTGCCATCCCCAGCTGCTGCTGCAGACTGCACTGTGTTACCATGAATGGAAAAGATGCAGCTTGGTTGTATCAAATGTAGAAGGAACCTGTTAGAAAGGGAGAAAACCATCTGATAAACTGTCATATAAACTGTACTCTGAGTTCTGACCAGTGTGGGGATGGAAGCCTTTCTGTTGCATTTGAGGTTAGAATGGAGGAATTATTTTAAGAAAAAGATGAAGTGCTGAAAGCTACAAGCCAGACTGGATCCCTGTCCTCTCCCTGTTGCATGTTATTGGTGGTGCAGAACGTCGGGTATTCCCATGGCAGCCTCGCTAATCCAGCTGCTGCAGTTAGGAGTGACTGGAGCCCAGTTACATGCGGAGATTACTGAAGCTACTAGTTAAAGTCTTGCCTCTGATATTTTGCACAGTCAGGTTCTCATCCCTGAAGCTCTATGAGTAGAAAATACCTTCTGTTACTCTTGGAGAAATATGTGAAGTATCCACATAATCTCTTCAGCCTCTCTGTTCCCACAAATCACGGGGTGCTTTGAAGGGCATGGTTGTCCTTTCCTGGGTGTACTGCAATAACATACTCTTTATGAGAAGGCTGATGTCTTGTTGTATAGTTTCAGAGTTAACTTTAACACCTCCTTGGAAATTATCTCAAACTGTGAGATTTGTGGCTTTTTATACTTAGCTGAAATTGTCTGCTATAATTGGCATTTAGACTCGTAATAGAAGGGTTGCTGGCTCCCCATGAAATGCACTTGTATTTCATGTTACTTAAAAGCATGCATCTGTCTTTTTGTCATCTCAAAATCTGCTTTGCAGGGTAAGATTTATTGGCATAAGTCTTTAATTTACTTCCTTTATTTCCTTGAGTAAGAATGAGATCAGGCTCCCACTGCATCTTCTTACTTGGCTACACACTTGTCTCGACACCCCCCACCCCCGATGGTGCTCAGCTTGGCTTCTAACTTTAGTTTCACATAACCAGCCAGCAGTGAAACCTAGAGGTATTGGTTTTCATCGAAGCTCTGCTGAAAGAGACACACACAGCTGTGCTGCAGAGTACTTACACCCTTACGCTGTGCTGTGGCAGCATGTTGACTTGATGTAGTCTTTTCCCCAACATATCGTATCTTCTAATTATAGAAGAAAGCAATGTAATTATATAGCTGCATGACTAACTTTTTAAGAAAAATGAAAATATCTGCATGGCTGTGGTGTTTTATATTGATAGTTGTTTTCAATGCCTTGTTAGGGCCTTTGGGTGATATGGAAAGAAAAATTAAGTTGAATTTCTTCAAAATACTCGCTGAATGACGTGAAAACAAAATAGAATGAAAGTCAGAAGTTTCTGTTGGGTTTCTTTCCCCCCAATAGATGTTTTTTATTAACCTGCAGTCCAGTTGCACTATCAAGGTTAGTTGTAGTCTTTCCAAGATTACAAAAAAAGATACACCTGGAATGATGGTTCCCAGCTGATGAGCAGGGACATGCAAAAGAGCCAGCATATGCGCTGATATATGAAGTAATTATAGCTATCTCTCTGAGGTGTTGTATTCAGTTTATAAGCACACTTACGGAGTGATATTGGCAAATGCGTGTAGGTATATAATGAAACAGTGGATGGATGGATGGATGGATGGATGGATGGATGGATGGATGGATGGATGGATGGATGGATGGCGAAGAATGCTGGGAAAAAGCGTTGCTCAGGAAAGATAAGATAGGTGGGTGTCAGGTACTTACCTGATTTGAATCTTATTTGATGCTTTGTTTCACAGTGATGTTAATTCATGTTGCTGCTTCTTAGTATAACTTAGAGCTCTTCCTGCAAATGTTTGCATGTTTGTGGTAACTAGAAAATTTGCAGCATAATGATCATAATAGTGACATGTATGATACTCTTGCTTGTTCTTTATTGCATGTGATTACTATAAATATCTAGCTGTATGTGAAACAGAACTAATAACATCTTTTCACTTTTTGTAAAAAAATTCCCTCATTTGATGATTATGCACTGTATTAGAAAACCCAGTGCTAAGGGTTTCTAATATTAATGTAATTCTTGCTTTGGAAGAGCTATCTGGCTCAGTTACACTCTGTTCATATGATTTTGTTCAGTTGCAGTGTAGAAGTAATTGTTAGTGCATACCAAAACATAAAGGAGGTGCAGCAAGGTTTCTGAATTTGATTTGCTACAGCTGCTGTGCAGTGGTTAATATGTCCGGATGTTTGCCAGCTGCTGAAGCGTACACATGCGCACAGGCACCCCAGTTTAACTTGGTATTGTAGCCTAGGGCTAAGTGCTTGCCTTGTGGTTTGAACCCAAGTGTCTGCTTTTTCCCAAAAAAATGTATACATGAAATGATGGAAGAATAATGTCAAGTTGAGCACTTACTAGTGTTGTTGTTCTGTGCTGTCAGTAGAATGTGTTTACTAATGGCCTTTCAAAATTATTATTGGTATTTTTCACAAATGATATTATAATAAAAAACTAAGTAATCCATTCCAGTATTTTTGACTTCCCACCACCCAACTGATAAGTTTAAAAATAAAGTAGCTGCTGCACAAGGAGCTGCACATTGTGAAGCAGGGAGTACAGTTAGTTTCCCGAGCTGGAAAGGGGCCAAATCCACAGAAGGTGAAGAGGGGCTGGCGGGGCCTCTCTGCTGTAACTTAATCCAAAGAACAGATAAATTCTTTTCAAAGTCAAAGCAAGTAATGAGTTCCCTCCCAGTATACCAGTGTTACACCAATTCATAAATTGCTGTTGTTTTCATATTGTCTCTACACCCTGTAAGATGGAGGGGCTTGAGGTTTTTTATGTGTATAGACAGTAGATTAATTTTTTGTAATTTTTTTATATTGGCATATATGGGTACTAACACTTTATTTGATCTTCACAGAAATGATCACCACCAGCTGCAGAGAATGGTTTAAAACTATAGGAAGGCCAAATATTGCTTGTTAACATAGTTTGATTTTAGTATTGTGTATACCAGGGCCTGCTTTAACCTTTTTTTTTTTTTTCTGATAAAGGTTAAAATCACAGAGAGTAAAAGTTATTTTATCACAGGAGACCTGAGCCTCTATAGAAGCTATTTTCTTATTAAGTTAAAATGAAAAATATACCAAGTAATTAAAATCAACAAAACTACTAGAAATATTGTTTACAAGTGAGTTGTCAACTCAGTTGCCAGCAGTGGCTTATTTCGCAAGGTGATAGCTGAGATATCATTTGGCAACTACAGGTAATTTTGGGATACATGGGAAAGAAAATCATTGATTCCTGTTGGTTTCAGGTACGTTGGCAAGCAGTGAATTGATACTATTTATGAAATGTCTGAAATCCCAGCTGCAATTTCTGTGTGGTTATGAGAGTCTGCAGACATACAGAAGATTGTATCTGTGGGTTTGTAACCATGTCTGTTTTCCCCTCCTGTGGAAACCTAGCATCTTGCCTAACCTAGCTGCTTTTGGATACTTCTATAGTTCAGGTTACAGTATTCTATTTGAACATTGTTTTGTGGCAGACGAAGGCAAAAGGTAAAGCAGCTCAAAGTACTTATATCTTTTGAAGCAGTGTTGATCACACAAAGACTGTCCCTCACCTGTTAAGTGATTTAGTGTTTCTGTTCCATCTCTCAGAAGGTTAGCCTGTAAGCTGCTTCAGGACAAGAGTGACGAGAGCTTTGAAAGCTTTTGGATCATCTGTTTTCAGTGCATTATTCCTATGACTGATAAATCTGTACACGTACTTTTTACCTGTAGTTGGTACTGCCATAGAAGATGACACGTACTATAGATATTTGAAGGAAATGCTGAAATAAATCTTGCTTTATGCTAACCTATCTCAACAAAGTATGAGTGCTTGGATATGTTGTGTGTGTATATATGTGTACATATATCAGTCTGTGTGTGTGTGTACCTATGTTTGTATAGAGGGAGGGAGAGAGAGATGAAAACTATTTTGTGGCAAATGAGGGCAAAAAGTGAGCTAGCTCACATAAAACCACACAGGTGTGAATTACTGCAATATCAAGGTTGCTTGAGTGGTGGTATGGGTAATCCGTGCAGTAGAGTGAAGCATCTTTTTCTCCCTGCCACCTGACAGCAGGAACCTTTCAGGTTGCTATACCCTCTGAGTGCCCTATCTACTCAGACTGCAGACTGAAGTTGAATTTGCATAATGTTGCAGGAAATGCAGTATTTTAAATCTACTGTTGTTTTGTCCTTCATTCGGGCACAGCATGTTTTGAGTTGTATGGAGAATATTTTAAAGACTGACTGCTTTAGAAATATAAGCAAATGCAAAAGGAAAGTGCAGCTGTTTTCTATTACTACTTAATATTATGCTCATCTGTGGCCTTAAGTAATGGGTACTTGTTTACATATTACAGAATATGGATTATAATTTTATAAACATATTGTTTATAGTTACATAATGGTGTCCTAAATAAAAGAAAGAAAAGCAATACTGGTTTATAGAAATGATTTCACTAAGACAGTCACTGAAGTCAGAAGATGCAGGTGGCATACAAAAATGGGAGCAGGAGGAGTCTGTGCTTTATGGACTGCCCTTCCCATAGCTCAGGTACTGGCTCTCTTTATGCTCGAATCTGTTAGTACTAATGACTTTTGCTTACTAAATTTAGGGTTGTTGTAAATGAAGATTGCCACATTGTTTTCCTGTAACTGAATCTGATTTGTAAACCCTTAAGTGAAGGCGAAAGTTTTTAAACCTTTTAAAGCAAAATGTCAGTAGACATCTGTGTTCTTTCCTGGTTTAATCACTAATCTAAATTGCAACTGTGGAATGTTTCCAAAACTCTGTTCTCTGTTCTTATATTTCTGCTAATTTTGTGATCTCACTTTCAGTTAATCGTGGCTTTCAGTGAAGTGGGTTAATATTTTCTGTATTTCATATACAACATATAATGGAAGTGGCTGGTTCAACATTTAAAATATACAGCTATGAAATCTTACATATGTTTGAATATATTATTACTTTTTGTTGTCATAAGATTGCTCTAACTGAAAGAACAGTGCAGAAAAATTTGGTTGTTTACTCCTCTCTTGAATGTTTAAGCTGAGAAATAATACGGCAGCAGCAAGGAGGCATCTGAGCACAGAAAAGGAAATAAGAGTATGGAAGCATGTGTGAACGTATTCTTAAGCCCATCTGGAAGACACTTGACAAATAAAAATAGTAGCAAAAGAGGGGATTTTGTGGATTTTTTTAATAAAAAGCTGTGTTTACAGTTATGCAAAGATTGTGCTAGCAAAAATCTGATAGTCTAAGATGAGCTAATCTTTAAAATAATCATTATGTTGTACCCTATGAAGAAATTTAGGGTATTTTAGCTGAGTTGCTTTTTCTTCTGAAAATGTATATTACAAGAAGATTTTCACTTTAAAAGTCATGTGAATGTCTGTGTTGTCTATAGACTGAATGGTAAAATAGCAGAGCATCTAATTTGCTCATATTTTTGACAACTTTCAGTGCTCAAGGCTGGAATTTCCCATGCTTGTACCAGTACCCTGTGGTCAAAATTCACTGGGAAGCTTTTTCTAAAAGGATTTAACCATCCTCAATGAGATGAGAATGCTGTTCTTTTTTCTTGGAAGTCCCTTCCAATCAATATTTTGGACAGCTCAGATGTTTTCTAGATTTTGAAGTGACCTTGAAGTTTGGAAGGAACTAATCTCTACATTTCAGGTGTTGTATTTGTTTGAAAGCCATACTTGCAATGTCAGTACTCTTAAATTAAGTAACTGAAAAATGCCAAGTTGCATTTACAGTAGAACTTATTACACCTTTCAGTCATTATTTCAAAAAGCGGTGGCTCCCATTGTGTGTGCTTCCACAGACCCTGATGCATCTTCTAATAACTAGACGAGAATCACATATGAAAAAGAAAGTTTGAAAACTTGTTTTACCTTGCTGAAATACCAGGACTCTAACCTAAGAACAGAAAGATTCCAGTGTGTGTATTTCATCATATTGTTTCTGCAGAACAAGATGCCTAGAGATGCTGCAGAAACTTAGAATTGTCATGATCCTTAATTAAAATTAAGCAATGCATTAAACATTATGCATAGTAGTAACTAGAAATGAAGTGAGTTTGCAAAGTTGAAAGGAATGTTTTTAAAGAGAGATAAATAAGCAATTATTGACACTGGAGAAAAGGTAATAGAAAACAGTGATTAACAATATAGGATGTATTTTTTTTGTAGAAAATAAGTGTTCTTTGTTTTTTCCCTTCTTGACCTTCCAAGATGATTCTTATTTCTAAGAGTCCTCAGAATTTGAACTGCGAATCATAAATTGTATCTGACAACATGGAAGTTTGGGGGTGGGTGTCTGTTTGGTTTTGGTTTTTAACTGAGGCAAGGAGCTATCCTGGTTTTGGAATTTTTTGTTTTTACAGTAATGCAATTGAACTCTTTTTTTCATGTTACTATAGCCTACATTAGCTCCTGTTTGTATTTATGCAATACTTGTAGACAGTGGTGTTATACTCTTACATTTTGTACAGTGTAAGTAGAAAACTCATGCTGCAGAGAAGTGTGATAAGCAAGATACCTTCTGATAAAATTCTAAACTGCAAGATATATATACTTTCAATATGACAACATAGTTGCAAATTGTTTTCTTTTGTTCCTTGTGTGATTTAAAATGATGAAATATACCTTTAAAAAACTTTTTAATAATATGAAAAATCTGGTGCTATTGGAAAACAGATGGACAGAATAACATATACTGAGATCTCTTTGGTTGCCATGCTGTGTACATTATTTTTTTCCCCAGAGGCCATGAAAATGAAAGTTTTATAACAAAAATACTAGCTTTATTTTAATTAAAGCTTTCATTTGAGAGGTCTGGACCTAAAATTAGACTTAGAGTATTTTTGGGTCTGGCATGAAGATATGGGTGGAAAGTCGAAGCCGAGATACTTTCTGCTGTTCTTCATATGTTCTTACTGTAGCAAGGACACTCAGAGTCCCTACCACTGGAGCTGCAAGGAGTTTCAAACATACAGAAGAACTTAAAAAACAAATGCAGTATTATGTTGGATAAAGGCAGGGATACGTGGAGAATTTCCTATAGATAACTTCTGAAAGCAAAAGAGGTTTTAAAAGGGACCATGCTGTAGAGCTGCTTTACTGTGGAGCACTGGCCTTGGAAGTAACCTGGCATCGTTGATGGCAGAGCTACTTGGTTGCAGTCTTACTGTGGTTTGTGTTACCTTTATAACAAAGATCAGAGTGACAAGAACTTTCTTGAAAATTGCATTATTGCTTGTCACAATCACTGATTTTTTAAAAATTATTTTTAAAAATTTTATTATTTCCCTCTGCTTTTGAAGCTGCCTTCTCCCACCTCAGGGATATGTCTGATCTGCACTTGCTCCTTTAAGTATAAAGTTAGGCTTCTGGTTTTTTAAGTTAAATCTATAAGACGGAATGGAACACTACGCTCCTTGTTTGACCTCCCACACGTGATACACAATCCATTAAATCTCATGTAATATTTAAGAATTTAATACATTCTTTGCATAACATAACAGTAATAGTACTGACAAAACACTGCTCCAAGCAAAACTGCTTATACAAACAGATGATCTATGAGCAGTGGAACTAATGAAACCCTGTTTCCTGTAGATTTGTCTTATATATATTAAGTGGCCCTTTCATGCCCACAGTACACCCTCCGCCGCTTTTCCTCTGCAGTATCCTCCAGACACTGCTGGGGCTGGTGAGGAGATGGGTGTGGGAGGCTGATGGTGGGTGCTGACCAGCCTGCTCTCTGCTCTTTGTGGGTTAAAACAGTGCCTCTGAAAAGGAATACTTTAGTCAACCATGGATTTATACAAAATGTACAGCAGCTTAGTAATCTGAAACTTTATGTCTTTGCCAAAGTTAAACTGCATTTTACATCCTGTTTAGAAGGTCTGCTCTCTGTTCTACCAATTCTTCAGGAAACCAGACCAAAGAAAGCAGCACAAGCTAAGGTTGCTTGAGTATGGCACGAGATATTTTGTCTTCTTGGTGATCATGTTACTTGTTCTGTCCATATCCTCCTTTTCTTTCCCATTGTTTTGGATTTTGTGCTGACTGTATTTCTACGTTGCAGCAGATGAACATCTTTGCCCCTTAACTTGCTTATGTTTAGCTGCCAGTTGGGCAATCCACTGAGCAGTCATTCTGAAGGAAAAGGAAATATTTAAGTTATTTAAGTGCCTAGAACAGTTCTTTTCAGGGTATTTTAGGGGGTTTTTGTTTGTTGAGGGTTTTTTTTGTGTGTGTGTGGTGTGGCTGAACTATAATATAGACAGCAGTAGTGGGATACACTGTTGTTAGAGGACCTGATGGTGAAAGGAAGCACAAGTGAATGTCCAACTCAGCAATTTCTGTTTAGGACCTTTACTTCTGTATGCAAAAATTCATCCTTTTTCCTAATCCTGCTTGCTTCTCCTAGCACATTTTAGTTTTTGAACTGCTAAATGCCCAAAATTTACCTGTCTTTAGATACCAAGGAAACTATGCTCAGTCAACAGTAATTTAAACAATACTGTAGTCAGTAAGACTAGCAGTTTCAGTAACTATGTATCAGATACTGTTTTGTCAAAACATTTTCAAAACTGTTATTGGTGCTTAACTAGCTTAATACTAAACTTTGTGTTTCAGGAAGAGATCTGGTTCTCTGTAATACCTGTTTTGAGTAGCGTTTTGAATTAAGGTGATACTAAGGGATGATTAATGTAATTTATTTTGGGGAGAGGTTTAAATGTAGCATCAAATGCTTTTGTAATCACTGAGACTATCAGCAGTTCAAGATAGTTAAAAATTCCTCTCCTGTTTAAGAAGACCGGGTAGTGAATGGTACAAATTTGTGTTGTAGGTTATGAGAGCACAGAGAAATTCCCATCATTTTGTGAGATTATATAATGTGGTCATACAGTGTAATGAGGCTGAAATATTATATATTTTATCAAGATTAATGTTTGGTGGATGTTTTCAATCGTTGATTGACCAAGACATCTTAATGAGATGTGATACCATGTACAGATCCTTTTGTGTACATGCTAAGCCTTTAAGCTGTATTACTATATGTTTTTCATTTTCAACTGACTTACACTAGTAGCTTCTAAAGGTTTATCATTAATACTAGATTTGACAACTGATGAAAGATTTGTGTGTCACAATAATACAGTATCCCATCATCTAGTGAGATTCTTACTGATACTGTTGTGAACAACTCATTTTATGGGAAAAATTTCCAATTGGCATGTTTTTTTAAAAGAATTGAAGTAAGAATTATTGAATTAAAATGTCTGACTGCAATTTCTGAGATGAGAAAAACTTTTACCTACTTTGACTTTCACTTGTGTAATTATAGAGTTTCAAAATGCTAGATTGGTGTTAAAATAATATCAGATAATTAACATGACTGTTGATTAGTTTCCCGTTTGAAATCATGGCAAATGAACAAGTCAAGATTAGTCCATTTAAGCTGTTAGTAACTTTAAAATATAATATTGGCAGTCATTCAGGCTTCTAGGATTTCACTGAATGAAAGTCTAAAGAAACAGCAGCAGACTTGGTGTGTCTGATTGGTCTTTCTAATTTGGATTTAATTCACAGCTGTATCCAAATAGGGCTCTGCCCACCCTGAGAGCCTGTCAGGTGCTGCTTGCTCTGTCCATATACTTCAAACTTGAGATAGTTCCATTGTTTTGAATCAGAATTACATTTCCTTTGTGCCTTTTCACTACCCTGTGTTTGTTATTTTCTTGTTACTATGGTTTCTGGAAATAAATTGGATGACAATTGTTTTGAAAACATAATCTATATAGAAGTATTTCACTGTTTAAATGGTACAATGAATAGTTTAGCCATGAACTACCTCAGAGCTCATTAAAGTGCTCAGCATTGTTTTGAGGTTAATCCCATCACAGTCCAGAGTTTCTTGACTGCTAAATCAGTAGGAGTAGAAGCGTAGAGTTTTTGCTCTACCAGTAAAGGCTTATTTTCTTATGTTGCAATTTTGTTTGTTTTTCCAGCTAAAAATTCTATTTGCATGTAGAGTTTCCTTGATTTTATACATCTGTTTTCATACGGAATAATGCTTGGCAATATATACAGTCACAAAATTCTCAAAAGTTATTTATTTTCTTAAGCATTGATACTTTTGCCCCCATCCTCATGCATATGTATTCTCGTAGTTTAAGACCATGTAGTATGGAACTAGTATTTCCCTCATACAATGTATTCTTCTTCAGTCTGTAGGCAGTGTTCATGGAATTAAGCATTTTTAAACTTGTTTTTAGCCTCATCAACATATGTCTGGCCTGATGTTTTATTTATAGCACCTTGTCCAGATGTTCCCCTGCATCTGTCATCATGTGGGCACTGTCAAGACACTTATCACTCTGCTGTCTGGCCCGTGGCACAGTGTGAACTCTCCTCTGTCAGGTAGCACTTCACATCTCACAGTCAAGACACTGAGATACAGGAAGATTAAGGCACAAACCTAATTCCCTAGATGTTACAGTGACTGCGTGTGTTTGAGACATCATGACTTCCTCCTCCTCACAAGAAAATTTCATGTTAGAAAATAGGTGGGCTAGATGTTTTATCTGCTTTATGTGAGACTGAGACAAAGTAACTTGAGTAAAACTATATAGTGAATCAGAATTACATTTCAGGTATTTCTGCATCCAACTGTGTGCTTGTCTACCTGCCTCTAGATTGCATACCCCAACCACAGCACTTTATTGTTGAAGAGCTTTTGAGCATGGCTGATGCTTTGGGTTTCAATTGTCAGCTTAAGTGTCAAAGGATTCTTAACATCAGGTTTGAAGTGCTGGGAAGAGGAAAATGCCATATGATTCCACCTAGAGAAATTTTGCAATTTATGGCAGAGAACGTAAAAAGGGCAGGTCAAATGAGTGCAAATTAGCAGAAACTAGAAATAAATTGTCAGTGTATGTGGATGTAGATGAAAATACATTCTTACTGAAACAAATTTATGTCAGATGTCATAGACTTGTAAGATTTGTTATCTTCTTGGTCTACAAAGGAGAAAACAATGGGCCAAAGCAGTTAATATAATTCATTTGATATCAGACTGATCATGATATCTTAGTGAAAAGCTAAATCTGTGGTTAGTCCAGCTTCAAGTTGTAACAAATGTTACTGTTGCTTTTTGCCTTTCACCAAAGGCCTTTTCCTTTCACTGTATTAAAACACTACCTCTACTTTGTTTTCAAGTGTTATATCTGCTGTATGGTACAGTTTTTGTATTAAGACATAGAAAATAGTGTCAAAATAATGGATGCTTTGCTTCTACCTTGGCTTTCCAAACTACTTGTTACAATTTTGTCAACTTGATGATATGTCGTTTGCTCTTATTCCCCCTCTATTTTCTTGGTGTGTTTTTGAGAATATGTTTTCCAGCACTTTCTTATTATCCTTTTTTGATATTTAATGCGCCTTTATTGGGAATTGAGGAAGTGTTTCATCCAAAATCACTGCAGAACTTCCTTCCCACACTGCTGCCAGAAGTGCTGCAGACTAGCTACTTAATTTGCACTGGCAAAATTTCAAAGGGAAGGTCAGCTGGCCAGGTTATCCCCCTGCAGGGCTTCTGTATGTCTTCCTTTTAAATGTCATTTTTCTTCTGTCTGTTCTACTTTTCCCCCTTACTTATCCACTGGGAGGAAAATGGCTCCAGCTAGGCCGAATGGTATGAACCCTTGCTTTAAGGTGGAACTCTTCACAGTTTAGCATGTATCACAAGAATAGTTTCAAGGTAGTTGAGACTATTTAGGTAGGATTTTTTAACATGTTGTCTGGAAAAAGTGAATCTGGCAAAAAAAGAACAGTACGAAGTTAGGTCAGAAAGCTGGCAACATTTGGCTGCAGGAATGCGGAACCAGACCACAATGCTGGAAAGGCATATGACATACAAATTCACGGGAGGATAATGAAAATGAAAATTCAGCAGCTGAGATGTATTCTGATTATGTGGTAGCTACACTGACTGTTACGTGTTGCTGAGCTTCATTGCTGATGTAATCTAGTTGATACAGTAAGAGCACATCTTCAGTGCACTCAAGTTTGATCAAATTTAATTGTGTATGTTTAAATTGCTAACGACCTTAGGGTGTGTGAGTGCATCTAAAGGCACAGAGGTCTCCTGCTTCCACATAGGCAGAGCAGTTGTAATGATTCCCAGCATTGGTGAGTTTTTTTATTGAATTCCAAACTACCATAGAAGTAATTTAAAAAGAAGTGCTAAGAAAACTCCTTTGAGAAACAAATTGCATAATGAAGTTGTGTTTCTGGATTCCTCTTACTAATATGGTTGATATGTGGTTGTATGTTTGATAAAGATAAATGCTGAGCAGTGTTTTTCTCTTTCAAGGATACATCCATGTAAAGTGCACTTCAGCACTGCTTTCTTGAACTGGGAGTGGGTTACTGGGTCAAATTCTTCAGAGTTAGATTCTGAAAACTCAGTGAACTGAGCAGTACAAATTCCAAAATAATGAATGGCCCCAGTCGCTGAATTTGCAAGTTTCTTTGAGTATTAAAAACAGAAGCAATGTTGTCCTGTGAAGGCCAAAGCTATTAACTAGGTGATAGACATTTAGGTTTTGATAGCCCTTCTCAGTATTGCAGTCTGCGGGAGGGGAGAATACCCTCCGCCAGCAGTGGGTTATCTGAGGAACATCAAACACAAACGATGCTGCCAAGAGAATTAGAGAAGTATTATAAGAAGATTTGCGATGAAGGTGGAGTATTGTTCTCGTGAGATCCTGCATTCCCTGGCTTCATAGTAACATCATTATTTTCAGTCCTGAAACAAAGGGAATTTCTTCATGTAAGCTGGACTCAACCTTTAGCTGATTACTTAGCTGGATAATAAAGGAAGGGGGAAAGATCCAGACCTTCAGTCCTTACAAAACTGGAAGAAACAAACATGACCATCTCACTTAAAATGTAGCCCTTTTTAATGAGAGATACTCTTCCCATATTTTCCATTTCCTAAAAATAAACCAAACAAAAATCTATGGGCTGCAGCTTGGTTTTTTGTAACTTGCAACTGTTGGACATTTGTTTTGCTTTAGCGTTTAGCTGTATCACTGCAAGAAAAGTTCTGTAATTTCTTTACAGAACAGACTATTGAATTTAAGCTCTTTCTTTCTAGACTTAGTCATATCTTGTTTCTTTTAATCTTCAGGAAAAACAAAAACTCAGTAACTTTTTTTTCCAAAATTAAAAAGATGAAATTCAGTACTAGGGTCGTTAGTTTTTTCAAGCCCCTAACAGCTGCTGATTTTATGTAATAGAGCATGAGATCCCGTAAATATTTTTTCTACATACAGACTTGGTGAATTCCTTGTTCTAGTGTTTTTGTATACCAGTGAGGAGAGCTGGCTCATTTTCTCCACTTTACCAGGTAGAAACAGGCAAATCTGACCTCCAGTAGTGTCACTCTCTTATGCTAGGTGCTTGGGGCAGGCAGTCCTTGGCTTCCTCTCTGTGGCAGCAGCTTTCTTGCTGATCTCGGTGATGGGTTTAGTCTTGTCTTGAGTGAATGTAAACCAGGTTGACACTCTGTGAAGCTGAAATCAAATATATGAATTCTTTGCTGGGCAGAAACTCATCCAAAGATTGTGTGGTTTAGTTTGTGTTTTCCCACTGTACTTACATCCCAGGAAACTGGTTCTTAAATGCAAGAACCTGGTTCTTCATCATCTTATTTTAAAAATCTCTTCGTTTTTGTTTTGTACCACCTTCTCTTTCTGGGAAAAAGAGGAAAACCTTCTTCTTTGGTGAGGATGACTTTTTTCAGTGCAGTACGAAAAGGCGTGAATTTTGTCTGAACTCTTAGAGAAGAAAGACACTACCATTTACTAATGGTCCTTAGGTTCCTCCATCAGTGCATGATTATCTATATGAAGAAGAAAAAGGGGATGAAAACACCAAATCCTGTTACCTGGTATGATAAGAAAGGACTTGGTGAAACCGAATCATCAGTAATTCTCCATTTACACATTCACAAGAAAGCTGAAAGAGACATTTTGGGGTACAATGAAGAAAAGCTTATCTAGGCTTATTATATGTAGATTATAGCCTGTCAAGTTAAATAGCAATGTTGTAATTACTTTGTTTAGTTCTATTTTGAATTCCTTTTGTTAGTACTCAGGCTACAATTAACATACTAGAGCAACCATTGTTTCTTCTTGCATTCCTTTACTCTTTCAAGGTCCATGTGATTTGGTGAAACTGTACAACGTATTTGCATCTCTTTGAAAAGAAGTTATTTGAGCTAGTTTAAATTTTGGTTGATGTTTTTAATTTATTCGAATAGGATACTTCCCATATCTGTGTGCACATTAGTAATGCCAAGAAAAATGTAAACACACTACTTCTGATCCATCCGTATGGTGAACTCAAAACCGTTGATGAATTCTGCTTTCAAGTAGGCGTGCACCATTTCATTATAATTAGGTGATGACTCATGCAAATGTCACCAAGACAAGAGCTGTAAATGAGCTTTTCAGGACTAAATGTGTTTACCTCGTGTCAGATTTTTAAAGACACTTGGTTATACCTGCCCAGACAAAGCGTGCCCAGGCTGTCTGCAGACCTCAACTTGTGAAATTCTGCACGAGTCCTCTGGTGTATTCATAATGGCTATCTCTTAATTTTGAGCTTTTGTTCTTAAACTTTTCATTTTTTACTAGATAGATGTGTCATTATGTAGTAAATCATTGTTTAATCTACACAGAATAAGATACTCTATATGATCCTAAAGTAAACAAATGCATTTACTTTTGAAATCTTATCTTTATAACTAGTAACTTTGACAGGGAGTCTTCAACCAGCCCTTGTTGTTCATTGTTTCAAATGAGATGCTGGTGGGGTTAGGTACAATTTTGGAGAATATATTTGGGTTAGCAAGGTTGATGGCATTGTTGGGAAATTATTGTCCTTCTGCAGATCTGGAAAAATTTGCATTTTCTTCAGTCAAGGGTCATCTTTTAATTGACCTGGCTCTGCTACCTGTAGGGTTGTTTGCTAAACAGATGTCCAGCTAACACTGTAAAGGTCTTCATGGTGTACTAAGCCGGTCTGACGTCTGGGAGCCACATTTTGCCCAGGCATCTTAGTCAGTGATAAAGTAGTTGCACTTACATGCTGAAATGATTGCAGAGCTTAAGCATCAACTCTGCATTATTTTATTTGTTTTGAATGACCCTTAGGAAGGGCGTTCCTATTGCTGCTTTAGGGACAAGACATGTTATTGTCCCTTAAGAGCAAATAGTAATGTAAATTGGCTACTGGAAAGTTTTTTGCTTGAAGATTGCTTGAGTTTTCACTTTTGTTGCTTTTCATATATTTATTCTTCCTTGGTTACTTTTCAAAGAGAATCGATTGTAAGGAAGGAATAAGGATTACAGTGTAAGTGTATTTTAACAACACATCTATTTTATGTATGAAAATTCTGTTAACTTCAGGAAAGATATAATATTAAATTGTCTAGACACTCTGCTCTTAGAGAGTTCAGATTTTGAGTACTCTTCTTCTCCAGCTCCCCAATAATGGAAGTAAAATGAAGCATCAACTTATTTTTAGTTACTGGATTTAAGAATGGGACTTCAGTTGCGATAGGAACTACAGCTAGCTGTGATTGTATCCAGCCTGGACTAATAGATTTGAGAGGAAAGCATTGCCAGCTGGAACGTGTGTGAGTGTTATCTGCATGTGTGTTGTAACAGATGTTGAGCAGAGACTACTTGTCAAAGGTACCTTGTAGTAACTTTTACAGATACTTGTTTGTTTCAGTACATTTTTCTTGCATCACTAATTTTTTCCATAAAGTCAACGACAAACTGCATTATTGGGGACTCCAGCTGAAACTTGTGGTGAATATGAAATAGATTAAACACAGGTTTTCCCTTTTCTCTGGTTGCCAACAGTGATGTCAGTAGTTTTAATGATCCTTACCTCAGCTTGCTGCAGTCTTAGCACTCTCTATTAAAACACTTGTCTTCTGCACTGTTTTTATATGTTGTTAAGGAAATGCTGATGGCTGTTGATAAGAAACAATGAGGTATGCAGCCGATTACTTCAGTTCCTAATAAGGGACTTCCACCTTGAAATATACTGTAATAGTTCACTAAGGAGAGAGGAGATTCACATGTTTTTGTCAAAAATTTAAGAAATGTTCTTTGAAGTCCAGCAAAGAGCATTTGTATGCTAAAATCAAGGCTGGGGCTTTTGGCTATAAGTTATGCAAACAGATCCCATGATCCAAGGCCTTATAGGTTGACTGTATTTCCAGTGCCCTTGGAGGAGTAGTTTTGCCCTCAAAATAGCTGTTTTCTAAGCATCTTTGTGCATTCAGACAGAATGGACACTGCTGTCCTGTAATAGTAGCATGGGTTGTCATTCCCAGTTACACAACTTTTGTTTTGCGGAAAGATGTCAGAGGATTTGGGGATGTGGAAAAAAAAAAAAACACAAACTGCAATCAATAATTTCAGACAGTCTGTAGCAAAGAGTCTAAATTTTTTTTCCTTCACAATATTAGAAGAAAACAGAAGCTACTGATACATTTTAATCAAAGGGTGACATAGATTTCCATGTTGTACTGCTGAAGATCCTGGAGGAGTAATTACAAGCTTGAAACTGGTCCATATCCCTGTATCCTGTCATACCTGCAGCTAAAATTTGTATGAAATGTAGCCTGTACCAGTTCCTGTCTACATGATTCTGTCTCTTCATCCCAGGTTTCAATCTCTTGGATATTGCTGTGTTTTTTCACTCTTTTTACACATTCGCAGGACTTTAATATGTGAGCATCTGGGTTTCTGTAACTGTAGGTTTCCTCAGTAGTATTTTCTTAGTGAATTCCTCTAAGAGGTGTTTTGTTTTTCAAATAGACTTGTTACTTTCTTTCTTCCTTTATTCTTCTGACTTCTAAATCGAGGAATTAATGCCCGGTAGTAGTCGTTACGATGACTTCTTAGCCATATTGGTTGAATTGATGCGGAAGTGGATTGAACAGGCCATTTTGTTCAATACATGCTGTATTTGGTTCTGATGACCTGAATACTAGTGAGGAGGCATAATACATGGCCCTGATACTGCAAATTATTATTTATGTACTTAAAATCTCTTAGCAGAAAAAGGTCTAGCAATGTAGAAAAGCTGTTACTTGCTTTTCTTCTGCTTGCCCTGTACATGCAAGGCAGGTTGGGCCATGGGGAATGGCTGGTGGGCACCCAGCAGTTCTCTGGCCATGCTGGGGGGGAGCCGGGTGTGAAACACCTGCCTCAGATATGCAGCACGCAACTCACGCACACTTTGCTCCTCCACTTAAATGAAGCCATTTTGCCTTTGTCACTCCTCTTTATTAATAAAGTATGGCATTACTGGCTAATTTTAGGTCGAACATAGTTGAAAGCTGCAAAGCTATGTGAAGCTGTATATAGATATTTGGGTAGGAACATTCCAGTAGATTGCAATGTGAGTACGGAAGAAAGTTGAAAGTAAATAAGAGATCTGTGAGATAATTCTCCAGGGAGTTTTCACAGCATACCACACATCATTTACAGGGATAGGCTTTTCTTTCACTTGAAGGACCACACAAAGTAAATTCTGTTTCTTGGGCAATTAAAGAATATAGGACAGGAGGTCTTTTCAGTTTTTTCACTTCAACGTGTCTATGGGAAGCCTTTATTTGTACTGGGAAAAATGCACTGTTTACTTATCTTTTCAGGAGCATAGTTAATATCGAATATAGGAATAGACACACTTTTATGTAAAATCTAAGTCTTGCTTCATCAGATTTTAGGCGAGACTTGTGAAATGTAAATGATGGTAGTCCTCTAACCCCCGTTAAAACAGAAATGGTATTCATTTCACTGGTGCGTTGCTCAGTCCCCAGTGGCTATGGCTGCATGTGACGGTAGTGTGAAGAGGATGGGGCTGTGGTCTGCAGTGGCGCGGGGATGGCACCAGTGGCTGGCAGGGCTGTGGGTGCAGCGGGGAGGCCCCCCACGGCACCCTGGCATGCCACCTCAGCCCTGCCTCCTCCAGTGGGGACACTGCTCCCCCCCAGGGGCACAAGCTTCTCTGCCACAAGGTTGCTGGCAGAACATGAGGCAGGTCAGCACCCAAGCACCCCACTGTGCGTTACGCCACTCATGACCAGAGCCCTTGTAGTGATGGCCTGCCTGTGTAAAACCCGCTAAAAAGCAGAATTGAGAGGACTTGTTGACAGAGACAGTTGCGCTGTGTGCTAGATCAGGGAGGCTGGAGCCAAGAGATGAGAACTGGTGGGACAGAGTCAAAGGCAGCTACGAGCATTCATTCCCAGGAAACCTGTGCTGTGCATTATTAGGGTTGTGGGACATTGTTAGTCACCCAGACCTCTCTCAGAGAGATAGAAGCAGAATGTAGATAAAAATTTATGGACTTTAACATGATTTTCTGGATACAGTTGTTTTTTGGTAACTTGTATGTCAATAGGGAATGGTAATTCTGCATCCCTAATGCTCCATTCCTTGGTCATCCTTCTCAGGCAAGCTGTGGCATTTGCAGGTGGCCAGAAAGCACTGCAAGGAGGCCTGATATCTAATGAATGTTTCTTCTTGTGGGTGGGTAAAAATGGCAACAGCAGGCTAATGGTTTGAGTTTTTCCTTCTCTTGTCACAGGAGCTTGTCAGAGTTAATCAGTATGGACACTTAAATTGTTTCTGCTTAGGTGAATCTCTTGCAAGTTTTAAATGTATTTCTGACTGCTTTGAATTTTACTGCCAACATCTGTTTTAAATTCTTTTGGGATTTAGATGCTTGAGTACAGTTCAGCTGTGTATGCCATAATTTTTCAGGGTGCTAACATTTTCAGTTTGAATGATGTCTTTTAAAGAAAAAAAAAAAAAAAAAAAAGGGGGGAGGGAGAGTTACAGAAAAACTTTTAAATTGTCCATGATGCTAATTTTCTTTCTCTTTTAATTTCAGAATGATGACCTATACAACCTCAGCAAATCCTTCTTTTAACTCATGGGTATCAAGACTATAAATGTTTCATGCTATCACAACTAGGACCTCACCTCCTCCTCCTCCTCCTCTTCCTCTGTAAATGGGTACGATGCATCCAGTTCAGTTTGTTTACTTTACACAAACCTCAGGAGTTAGTTGACTGAGCTGCACATCCTGTGTTGTGCCAAGCAGAAGCACTGTGACACCTGGACAATGAGTCTCTCTTACTTCATCCTCTACCATAAGGACTTAGCTGGCCACAATGAACTGATGTGCCCACCACTATGTCATGGTGAGAATGGGTATTTTACTAGCACATTTACACAACTTCATTTGCTGCTGAAAACCTGTATGACAAATCATCATTGTAAATTATTACATACAAAACTTAATGTTGGTTGAAGAGTATTAAATATTTAACATAGGTTTTGATTTATACATGTACTTTTTTAATTAAAATGTAACTTTTCCTACAGCACATCTTTTTTGATGTGGAACTGAGGTATACTATATTCTGTTGTAAACAGAGTGGGAAACCTGCTTAAAACAAGGCTTCTAAGAATAGAGTAGGGTACTATTCTTGTTTTAAGATTGTAATTCAGAAAATAATATAATATGAGTCATTGGTCCCTGGGCCTTGATTGTACAGTCATATTTACTGATACTATCAGTTGTAAGATAACCCTGATGTTGAGTTGAGTTCTTTCCAAAAGAAAAATAATTTTGTACTCCTTGTAAAATAATAGTCTGTATTAACTACAATGAAGACAAACATTACTGTACATGGTATTTACAAGTGTCAACTTGAATTTGTCAATTGCACAGGAACTGACAAAAAAAATCAGAAAAAATAAATCAAAGTCTTCCATTGTATATATTGTAAAGAAAGAAAAACAGCCAACAGAAAACCACAAAACAAAATGAAAACAAAAAAGGGTGAACTTTTCAAATTGACTCTTTCCCTGGAATGAAAATGTGGGTGTTTGTAAATTCTGGAAATCTCTTTCTATATGTAATAAACTAGATACTGTTTTATCTGCTGTAGTGTTTTTTGGGGTTTTTTGTTTTCTTGGTAAAATGTCTCAAATATCCCAAATTGTCCCACCAAGTTTCTTTGATGTTTCCATTGTGTGTAATTGGCTGTGGATCACCATAGCTTAAGAATAAACTCAAGTGTAAGTAGGTGTAGTAGGGAGTATGGTTCCTTGGATTATTTCACTAAAGCTCTTATTTCAGTTTTCTGGAGAATCTTCAAGTTATAGCATTCCTTCCACTTCAGTCAGTGGAAGAGTTCACAGCAAGTGAAGTCACTGGAAGCCATAGCAAGACTTCAGCATAAAATTTAAAAAGAACGGCCCAGGTGATTGTCTGGAAATCGGTGCAAGAGGAAGGATGAGGAAGAATTCTTCTGCAGCTCTTCTGTGCTCCACTCTTGTTCTTTACAGATAGAAATTCTTTTGTGCCTAGCATTTGCAGAGCTTTAATTCTTTTTGAGACTGGAGAAATACTGAGATGATGGATTTCCAAGTAAAATGTTGTTGAAGTGATAATTGAACTTGAAGCCATGTCAGGTCCCTGTTGGTCCCTCCTCCTGCTTCTGTGAAGCAACTCCATGGACCAGTGCACATTCAACAGGATTCTTGTTACCAGGAAAAGGCAGGCACTCAAAGCACCAGCTCTCCTGCAGGAAGGCTGTCAAACACTCAAAGAAGGTATTTCTCTCCCCTGAGATGTTCATGAGGTCTGGGGTTAGGCTGTGGTTAATGCAATGTCCTCTTCTGACTGCAGTATAGATGAAGAGACCACTGCACAACTATTTTTCACCTCTTCTTTTGCTGGAGGCTTACCATTCCCTTAAATCTGCTGGTATTATTGCACATATATAACCACTTTGACCCTGTCAAATCAAAGTATTCACTTAAGAAAGGACTTGCAGCCTAAGAATACTTAAATCATTCCAGATCACTGGGAACGATTGCATGAGTGGTGGTGCTGACTGATTTGAGGAAGTTGTTGCATGGTGAGGCTGCAGCCTGAGAAGGACTTGCAACTGCCCAGGGTGCTGCCTTTGGAAATCTTTGCCTTTGTTGACAGAACAGTCTCCTTCCAAAGAGGCTGATACGAGTCAGTAAAAGACATGAGGCTATGCTTCTTCTTTACATAGGAAAGGGCAAGTCGAGCCATAGTCGCTTGCCTGTTACTCATGAGCATTGTTTTCCAAAGAACCATTAATATGTAAGAAGGCAGCACTTGCTTTGAAAAGAAACCTGCATGCACCAGACCAGTATTTAAAATTTGTAAGTTACCCATTTTCATTTTATCTTAAGATCCTTCTTCTTTGTTTGGTTTGGTTTTTTGGTTGTTGTTTTTTTTTGTTGTTTTTTTTTTAATGGGGCTTAATTGCAATGAAAACTTACCTATGTTCTGAAGTAAAAACATAAAAATGAGTCACCCCCAACCCCTTTGCCACAGCCTTCTCCAGCTTAATGAATTAACATAAATGTTCACTGTGTTGATTTGGTTGCTAAATATTAGCCCCTGTTGATGTTAAAGTGCCTTGGATAGAACAGTATTTTATGGCCATTGTGCTTTGCATTGTTTCAGATAATTTGCATGCTCCAGCAATTACTGAAATAATAGGTTTGTAGGTACTGGAAGCTACTGTTAAGCTTTAAAAGGCATTAGTAAGTACATTTAATCCCAGTAGAAATATTTAGCAGTGATACATCTGTGAGCAAATTTTGTTCATAAAATACGAAATTTTAAAAAATTGTAGAATTGGCAATGGTCATTACAGAAGGGAATGGTGGGGGAAGGATAGTGCTGATCTGGTGGGTTTCCATTCATGTTAATAGTAAAGTACAGCCAGAGAAACAGCTTGTTAATGATGTTAATATGCATTGTTTTTATGTTAATTGTTGTTTTTTTCCTAGTAAAATTAAACATGCCTGTTTAGCAAATGTTTTGAAAAGGCTTTTGAAGCGAAATGCATTCATAACCAAACCTGAAACTCTTGATTCTTTTCTTGCATAGATTTTTATTCTTATAAATTGCAAACTTTAATAAATAGACTATTATGAACAACCCTTTTAAATTAAAGCATAAATGCCTCAAAAATACGGTACTATACTATTTTATCCTTTTATGAATTCTCTTCTTCTGTCTGCCACAGAACAGATTATAATTTCTTTAGATTTGAAAATGAGCAAATGGGATCAGTCCTGTATTAGCTAGTAAAATTCAGATGCTCAGGAGTTTGTTTAGCTTTGAATTTTTTTCAAGTGGAAGTTTATGGTTATCATTTGAGTTCCTTTCTTGCTCCATTACTGGGACAGCTTCAGTTTTCAAAAACTATACTGAATGCATTTATTAGTGCTATTGGCTAAAAATGAATGGGATTGGAAAAACCATTTGAAGTAGTCTCCAAGAGCACAAGCAACACTTACTTGGGTTTTTGCAAGGATTCCTGTGTTCAAGCTCAGTTTGATGCCAAGTTGACATGTATGTTGTGAAACTAAATAAATTTTTTGCTCTTCTAGTCTTTGATAATAACCTCTTTAATTAGTATTTAAAATGTCATATGTCTCACATAGTGTTTTGGGGTTTTTTTTCCAGCAAAAGTTCAAATTCAGAAAGCAAAAATGAAGCTCAGACCATGTTTATAAGCATATTCTAGTGCTGTAGCCTCACTTTCTGGATATTTAAAAACTAAGCATCCATGTCCATCTTGCTACCAGCTGACTTTTAGCTGAAGCTATTATTCATGCCGTCTATTACACTCAAGGGCTGTGAAATGAGTAGTTTGTGCTGAAATGAGTCCCATGAACTTAGTGTGTGCCATATTTCAGTTAGATAACTCTTCAACAATATGAAGAGCCTTCACATTTGCTTTTGAAATTATTAACTGAAGCTAGTACTTGGTAGCAGCTCAAGTACAGCATGTCAACTGTTAATTGGATCAATCTGAATAAATATTTGATTGTTCTGCAATTTAATTCACCTAAGCTAGTTTATTTTAAAGAAACGATACTGAAAATAATGAAGTTAGGGCAGATCTTTTGCCTTATCTCTTGTGTGACCTCCAACCCGTCTTTGGGTGCAGCCAGTGGCATTTTGGTTTTCGTTTTTGTTTTTCAGCCTGCAAGCCTTGAGGCTAGTTCAGTGGTGTAAAGTGATGGTATTCACCCTTTTCCAGTTCACCTACTATTTACGTCCTTATTAGTAATTTTACTAAGCTGAGGCTTTGAAGACACTGTAAAGAAGTTGTTTGTGAGCTGATTGGATGCCCACATGAAATTCTTCAGGCTGTAGGGTGAAGAATGGAAAAGAGTGGAAGTGGGAAAAAAAAATTCAGTACTTTCAGTTTGTAGAAAAGCTCTTTTTTTTTTTTTTTTTTTTTTTTTTTTTTTTTTTTTGTCTTTGTACCTCTGTGGTGATACTAGTCTCAAAAAAGATGAAGTGAGGAATCTGAGATGGGGACCATGATCTGTCATATTTGCTTCTGCACCCGTGTATGTTCTGAAAGAGTGTTCATGTATAAGAGGAAAAGGTGGGGGCTAATCAATGACTACTTGAGAAAGCAGTTTAGTCTAACTTCTGCATCTAAATACTTTCAGGTTGGAAGTTTTGTATTCTGTGTATGGACTAGCAGTAATGAGATAATAAAATGTTAGTGTGTGCCTGCCATCGGCTTGGATGTTACAGAAAACAACTCTGCATCTGTACTTACTGTAAGACGGAGTAAAGCTGGGAGCAGTGCGTCTCTGAGGAGGGGGGAACTCAAAACACCTTGTGCCTCGTGAAGCTCGCTGGGGGCATGTTTTCTGTGAAAGGTTCTGTGCCATTCTGAACTCCTGATCTGAATTGGTAGGTGGTTTGAAAATTGGTACTTTCCGTTACCCAAGGGCCATGGAAGAGTAACTGCTGGGAAATCCCCCTAACACTGCACAACCTGTGGAAAAGCTGTGGTTGGTAGATATGCCTCTGACTGCAAGGATCCCCAGAACTCCCATTTCTGCTGTATTAGCATACTTCATAGTTATATTTGGAGATGTACAGTAAGAGAAGAAAATAAAACTTGTATGTCTTATGTAGATTAAGCCAATTTAATACATCTCATAAAATCAAGTTATTTGTAGTCAGATAAACTATATTCAGAATCAGAAGAACAGGAAGAGGGGTTATTCTGTGTCAGGGCTTGAAAAAAATGGGTATGCTTTTTCAACTACTTTAAAGCCCTGCTTCTATCTACAGAAATTGAAGCACTGAATATATTTAAAGGAAAGAGACCTGACTGAAGTATTCGCCTACTGTGTTTGTAGACAGTGGAGTGTTGCAAGGAAAAAACAGCAATGCTGCTATAGAGTTGATAAAAAATTAAAAATACCAGATAGTGTATTTGATATTTTGCCAGTAATTTTTGAAAAGCTCTGCCTTACAGCTGTTCCCATCAGACTGTCCAGTGGCTTTTGCGGCATTACAGTATATTGTGTGCAGCAGTCACAATCTCTGCCTTTCTTTTATACTTCTATTTTTTAATTTCAAAATCAGTCTGGCACCGTTTGGCTGTTTGATGTCATGATTGAACCTTCCTGGTCTAGAAGCTGGAAGTCCCTCTGCTGTGCATAGCTGTGCTGTGTAGGGCCAGGGGGTGGGGGGACGGGGAACCTCCTGAGGGAACTAGGAAGTCATTATTAGTTATTAACATGACGGTATAAAATGTCAGTTATGCCATGAATTATTTGCTGTCAATAAAATACAATACAATTGAAATGCCAGGAGTTTTCTCAGTTTATTGTGGACAGTGGTACTGCCCTGTTAGGTTTCCTCACCGCAGTGGTAGTGCTCTGTGTTTCCACTTTTTGAACATTAATTGAAAGAAGAAATTATAACCATTTATCAATTTACCATTTCACCTTTTTTCTCTTCAAACCGTTGTTTGGAAACTTGATTAAGACAGGAATTTGGGAACAACAAAAAAATTTCTCATGTATCCTGATTCTGCAGTCAGCTGAGGTGGGTTCAAGGTAAACTTGTCTTTTTTTTTTTCTTTAGACCATATCTTCTGAAATCAACAACAGGTTGTTGGCTTTTTTTTTTTTTTTAAAGACTGATGGAAATAATGTGAGTGTCCAGTTCCTGTGGTTGCAGTCTCAATCCGAAACATGGATTGAGCCATAAAGGGACAAAATGTGGTTATTTGACCTTTAAATACAGATATGACTAACTTTGGAGAAAAAAAAGGGTGTCCTCTAACAATCTTTAAATACTTGTGCAGTTTCAATAACTAGAACTTGATTCTTTTCTCCAGAGCAGCCTGAAGGCCCTATGTGCTGAATCTGCATGCTTTTACCTCCTGTACCTCGCAAGTCATTGCTGTCCTGCCCAGCCTGCCATTTTGTCACAGCTGGCTTCCTCAGCTACACGGCAGAGTAATCTAGCTCATACTGTCACTGTGCCTTTATCAGTAGCATGTTTTGCATTAATTTTAGCTTCTTCACAGTCTGTCTGTGACTGCCATAATGCGGCCTGCTGACGGAGTTCTTGCCCGCCTTCTTTAGCCATGCAGTCCATTTCCTTCATGCACACCGGCCGTGCCACCTCAGTGGGATCCCTCAGGAAGAGGTAAGCTGAAATTCTCTTTCCTAAATCTGCCGGGAAACAATTTGTCTGGGCTTCTTCCCTGTCAGGCTTTCTGTGTGAAGTGGCCTGGTAATCTGTTGGCTCACCACCAGTCTCCCAGTCATGTGGCTAATCCTGAGGGTTGTCATCTGAGGTGAAAGATAAGGAGAAGGGTCTGAACATGACACATGTATGTGAAAGATCAAGAGACTTCTGCCTGCTGTGTTATTTTTAAAATTACAGCTAACAGTGAGACGTGAGCTGTTTGTTCTTACCTCTTCCAAAACATTTTATGTATGTACATAAATCATTCAATATTATTGTCTTAGTTTTGTGTATACAAAATGAAAATTATTTTTACTTTCTCACTGAGTTGTTAGGAGGATTAAGTAAAGAAGAAAAAGTACTCCTGCAGCGTTGGGCAACATAGAAATGCTTGTAAAGAAACTACATAAATTTAGTTGTTGCAGAACAGTAGTACTATACGGCCTTTCTTATCTCTCCAGATTTCAGCATCCACTTCAGTGCTTCCTCTATTCTTTTTAATATCGTCTTAGTCAGAAAACTTGGTTGCTGGAACATTTTGTTCTGTGTTTAGGCCAGCAGTCCCTCCACTCCTGGGTTTTGTTGTAACTGTTGCATAGTCAAGGTGTTCTTGCCAGAAGATAAGTGTTTTAAGCCAGGTCTGCAGTTCTCAAAAAACCTTCTTTGTAATCTATTAATGGAAGTTCCACTTGACCCTGACTCAGGAGACCACTGCTATTCATGAAGACCAGTGCAGTGCCTGCTGAAGATTCGTTAAAGTGATCTTTACTAAACATAGCCTGTAAACTAAATACAGAAGCTTAAAGCAAGTATATCCTTAAATTAAGAATGTGTCTATACACACATATAGGTGCTTTGGGTGTTTGTGTTTGTTTTCCCAGCAGTTTCACTGTGAGAGCTAGGAGCTCTATGAATTAAGATCTTCAAAGCTTCCTTGAAGATATGATACTCTTTTCCACTCATGTTTTGACTTTGTGCCCTGTCAAAACAGAGGCCTCTTTTAGTCACAGTGAGCTAGTCTTCTTCCTCCTCTTCCCATGGATGCTTCAAGAAGGGACCTTCTTATTGTTGAGGTCCTTATCTCTTCACCTTACTGGTGAGCTCCTCATGCCTGCCTGAAACTATTTTTCTTTGCTTTCCTCTTTTCTGTGAAGCACTTTTAGCACCCGAATGTTCTTTGGATGCTGTACGCCAACTTCAGGGACAGTGTTGAATTGGTGAACCTTGCCCTCTACACAGCTGCTGTTACTGCACTACCACAACATGCCAGCAAAACTTTCTGGAAATGTACTGTGAGCAGTATCACTGAACTGACTTGGACTTAAATGACCCAATAGGAGAAAGTGTGAAATCCTTAACTTGAAATTGCCACTGAAGGCAGTTGATTCTGAAACTATAGCCTCTCCATTTCTACTGTGAGTAGATGGACTTGTATCATTAAATATTTTTTTTTAATTTTAATAAGACTCTCTCTCCACATTATAGAATTATTTTGGTTTTAAAAGGCTGTGTCCTCTCTGAAACAATGGCCTGATGGGACACTGGGTGGTTTTACCTGGTTGAGTAATTTTGTTCCTGACTAGATACGTGCAATGATTTCACTTGAAATAAGACCTCCAAAATAAAAAGTGAACTCACTTTTTTTTAAAACTATGATTTAATAAATACAATTTCAAACATGATCACACAGGTAACAACACTAGTCAAAAGGCGGAACCTTCCAGTGTGAGACAAAGCAACCTATTAAACTTATTTTGGCTTTAGAAGCAGAAAAGCAAGAAACTAGGAGACAAATGGCTCAGAGAACATGCTACTTTCTTTTTGATGAGATCTAAAATGAACCTAAGTGTTCGGATCAGAATCTCTTTGGCACAGTCTGTATGTTACACACCTTGCTAGCTGGCAGTGCAGTGGAATTGTTTCTTAATGAAACTTCCCTCATTGTAAAATAATTGCATATCCTTGCTAAGCAAGTAACATTGTCATAACTGTGATGTGGGTTTGCCAGTCCATTTTCTAAACAGTGTTGTTATTTAAGCAGAATGTTTGCCATTTATGACAGCAATATAAATTGATGCTGAATAGATTAGATCTTTTAAGGAGAGCTGTGATAAATTATCTCTAAGAATTTAATGGCTTTTGGGGTGTTTTTTGTTTGTTTGCTTGGGTTTTTTTTCTGTCACTTACTACCTTTGTGTGTGTGCAGTGTAGAAACCACTTCCTGAAGCTTGTCAGTGAAGAATCAATGATTGATCATATCGCAATAGACATTCAGATAGGTGCTCTCTAATAAATTCGTATTTGATCTTTGTTTAGACTCTTCAAGTGTCACTTTCCAGCAATCAGCAGCTCTTCTAGTTCCAGTGATCACCAGCAGTTATTTTGGGAAATTACAGGAAGTACATGCTTAATCTGAAAATAGTTAAGGCCAATTCTTAAAAAGTGGAGTTAAGCCATGAATGGCTTACAATTCACATAGATAACTGTCATTATAATACTTCCCTAAAATATTTCAATAGCTGTAATGAGAAGGAAACAAGAAATGAAACTCAGAGGAAATAAATTGTAATAAATTATAAGTCCAGTGTGCTCAAATTCTCCTTTTGTCATCTTTGCATATTTTGTTGTTTTCAGTATTTCTGCATATACTTTTCTGAAGCAAACTTTGCCCAGCAAACAAGAGTCAGGTTCCTCATGCTTATCATTTGCATTCCTTGGTCTCCCTTTTTTTTTTTCCTAAGGTCGACAAAGATAAATTTAGATTGACTTTCTTTGATTTAGCAGCCTTAGTGTTCTAATCTAGTTCCACCTTTAGTATACCTACTTGGTGCTATTGCAGTGCTGTGATCTCTCTAAGTATAACACTGTATGCATTTTCATTTGTTGTGAAGAAAAATAATTCAAAAGCAAAATTGTGCGAACTCTTAAGGTAGTACCTTCAGAAACAGGTTTTACCTCCCGTGCTTCTTCACAGGAAGTAGAAGTTTGGGAGAGTTAAAACAGGAGTGCAGTGCTGATTTTGCTGCAGTAAAATACAGTGCTTCTGGATGATCATGATTTTGAGTTACTTCTCCAACTTTGTCACTGCCAAAATTAATCAGTAACGTATGGCAGAATTAGCTGAAATACACAAATGCAGTAAGGTATCCTGACTTCCTAAAACAGGAAAAAAAAAGCGTGGGTTTTTCTGAGCGGGCACTGAATTATTAGAGATAATTCTCTACCATACAAAGTAATCCATAAGATATTACTTTGTTGTTTTGTTGTGTTTAGTTTAAACACTTAGGTCTAAAATGAGGCTGCTTAAAGAAAGAGGGAGTTTAATGTCAAGGATTCTTTGTTTGGGGGCAAGAGGAAAAAAATGTGGTTCCCTGCCTTTTTTTTTTTTTAATACAATAATGGGAACCTTACACAGGTTGGTGTAGGAGTGTGCTCTGCACAGGCTTCCATAAACCAGCGTCATAAGGCACACGGCAAATAAAGACATTCCAGATTGTAATTACTGTTTAGTTGATGCCCTGTTTTAGAGGCAGTTTGGAGAGCAGAGAATAGAGGTAACGCCTCCTTACACCAGCAAAAGCTGAAGGAGCTGAAAGCTAGCTGATAGGCTCAAGCGCAGAGAAGCACTGGGTTAAAAAGCACAGTCAGCAAAGATTGGAAAAAGCCTAACAAAATCCGCAATTGTGATCTTTGCCCATGGAAATGGCATGATCAAAGTGGAACTTGGATGCTGAACTTAACCCCGCTCATACCAGAGAGATGATCCTCTCTGACCGGCCTTATCTGATGTCCCCTCAGCAGAAGTGACCTCAGGAGCAAGGTGCACCATGTCGCGTCATCGGGGGGCTCAGCTGGCGGTCACTGCTGCCTCTCACCCTGCCCTCGGCCCTCCCCTGCATGCTTGCAAGGGTGATCCAACAGGGCTGTGGCCCTGGCCCCGGCAGTGCCTGCACCCAACCCTGCTCCACTGGGAAATCATCTGAGGGCTGCGAATCACCCATCCCCGGTGCGTGGAGTTGGGGGCTGCTCTTCAGGCACGTTACGGTGGTAACGTACCCGATTAAAGCAAACAGGAATTCGGCTGCAAGCTTCTGAATGCCTGCAGTGGTTGCAGGAGCAGGCGGAGCATGTCATGACTAAGTAAATTCCTGCAGCCCACACAGTCAAAGTGGTCTTCTTTCGGTCTTATAATTTATGAATATGTTGCTGGGAATAAACATAGGGCTTGTGTGCTCCAGGCAGTGTTTAAAGCTCTATCTTGCTCTTGTTTCACTGCATAACAAAATCCCCATCACAGATGGTAGCCAGGCCAGAGACAAAGCTTATAATGAATCGATGTTAATTTTTAACACACAGACAGTTAGATTTTTGTAAACATTTCTTTGTACCTTCTCGTGTATAGAGAATACCCACGTCCTCTGCACCTGTGTGGACAGGCTCTCACTGCTCCTAGAGTGACGTGACCTAGATACTAAACCAAAAACTGAACCCAAGGGGTTTTCAGCTGTAGGCTTACATTTTCACTGGAACTGAACTTTCCAAAAGTACATTGGCCTTGATCAAGGTCTGGAACGGGTGAGCCAAGAAGGGAATTCTTGCAACTCAACCCTGACTTTCAGATCCAGCTAGCATAATTATAGTTTAGCTACTGGCCAGTAGTACTGCTCTGGATAGCATCAAAGCATTCTTGTAAAACATTTTGAACTACTCCCAGTGACCACTTCTGTGGTCGGTATATAGTAACTTCAGAGCACATATTCAGCTATGCCTTGTCCAAAGAGTTATGCAGCTTCTATATACAGACACCAGCACAGATCCATGTGAATTACCCATCTACCAAAAAGCTCAGTTGTAAAGACCGGATAATTTGACTACCCGGGCATTGTGGGATCCATTGCATAACCGTACTTCAAACACTGTCTGGAGTCCATGGCAGCTTCCCAAGCAGGATCTATCATATCAGCTAATGCATCCGGAATGGCCGTATCAAAAGCTTTAGCAAATCAATGCCTACAGAAATGTAATTTGACTTTAATCAATTTTATTGTTAAAGAGAAAAACATAGATAAAAGCTTTAAGAATGCAGAAAGGAAAAATTTAATTTGTTGGAAGCTAATTAATTTATTTTTAAGATGTGGTTTTTGTCAGTCCTTTAGTGGAGCGGATCTTGTTTAAAGAAACTGACTTGCTAGAAGGAAAAGAGCGTCCGTAGCAGTGTTGTTTCTCTATGCAGAGGTTAGTGCAAATTATTTGTATTTATTTTCTTCTTTTTCTAAGAACCTAAAATACACTAAGGTTATTCAAAATAAAATAAAAAGAAGGAAAAATGGAAATAGATGCAACTGTAGAAGATAAGGAAAGAGGAAATGGGAAATGCATTAGAGAGTGACTGTGCCTAACAAAGTCTCTGCGTGTATGAATGTAGTAAGACCCAACAGCACTGACTGCAGGGTAACAAGTCACAAATCACCCTTGAAACCTCAGTTCTATTTTTATACCACAACAGCCTTAACATCTGTATTTAGTAGACATTTAATCATTAGTCAATTACATGAAGTGATGTTTTTGGTATGGGGTTCAAGTTATGGTTTGCTTTATGTTGTAGCTGTGATGCATGTGTTCTATGGGATGTATTTAAAGACAAATATCTGTTGGAGCAAATGTTGAATTATTTGTGTTTCAGAGTGTGTTAAATACTCACCCAGAACTCAGTTTCAGTAATAGACCTGTTTCTAGGAGGTGGGGTACAGTTCAGCAGTTTCTGTTGAACCAGGGTAAGTGTGGAGTTCTTTTCCTGTAGGTGACAGCCATCCTGGATCTCTGTCAGTGTAAAAGAGGTCATGATGATTCTTGCTTGTATAGCAGGCTGCTTAATAAATTAGATAATCCTCTTCTATTGCTGTTTGATTTGAGGGATAGCTGTTCTGGAAAAGACGCATACAGATAAATCTGCCTATTCATTTAGATGATATCTGAAGAATGTCTGTGAAATTGAGAGGCCAAATATTTACTTTTAACTGTAGTCATTGCATATTAATTCCTGTTCCTATTTATAATACTATGTGCAATGAAAGAAATTAAAAAATGAAATTTCCTATAGATGTATGTAAGATTATTATAGCTGTCAGTCAGCCTATTCTGATAATACTGTGAATCTGAGCATTAATTTTCAAATGCTCTCCTTTTCCTAGTTTTCTGTCAGCCTGCTGCTGCTGCTATTCTTAACTCCTGAGCAGTCAGCGTTTGGGTTGGAGGAAGATGAAAAGTAGCTATTTCATGTCTGTGGTTCTTATTGAGGACAGCTTAAAAGCTGGAGAGGTGCATCTGAACATTTGTGGGAAGAACTATGTGAATACAAATCAGAACTAAGCACTATGAATTTTCTATTTATTGCTTTTTAAAACATGAGATTTCTATAAAGTAATTAGGAATTACTTTAATGTGACAGACATAGAAACTATCTTTATCTTTTATTTCCAGCTTTTAGAATTGGCCTGATTTCCACAAGTGCAAGGCAGTGACAGATGCTGTCTTTTACATTGGGCTCTGAGGTTATGGCGCATTTCTGAGAACCAAGCCATTTGCTGCTGCTTTTGCATTTCTGAAGCTAACTTCTTAAGGTATTCAGAACTATAAAAAGTGATTTATATCACTCCCAGAAATTGTGAATTATTTGCAAAAAACCTTGTATTATCAGGAAAAATCTTGCAATTCTTACAGCACCATTAAAGAGCAACAGACCAATAAAAAAAACCCAAACAAACAAAAGATGTTTGCATGAGCTATCATACATCATTTGGAGATTTAAATCTGTCTTCTTTTTATTTTGATTTGCAGTGCTTTTTCTGTTTTGTTCTGTTGAAAGGAGATAGTGTTGATAAAGAAACAGTGCTCTCCTCCTGCTTGGTGTGAACTCTTGCCTTTAAGTTAATAATCCACATATTTAAAAGTGTGCATCTGTGCACATACATGTACATGCACATAAATAACAATTTTTAAAAAGAGAGTGAGGGGAATGGCTGTGAGAACCGCCTCAACAGCTTTATGAACTTAAGTGCTGACTGCTCTTAAGAGTTATGATCCTTCTGTTCTATGGTGAGCATTGCTGTAGGGTCATATTGCTATTCTTTGTGCTGTATATATTTCCTTGCCTTCTTGCAATAAAAAGAACCCCTGCTTTTATTGTAAGCATTTCCAATTTGTAACAGATCAGCAACCCAGTGTTGTTTCTTTGGCAGTGGGAGGCCATCAAGACCTATCCTTTATGGGACTTGCCAGGTGATTTACTAGCTATGACTTTCCCTTCATATCACACTTGAAGTTTCATCAAAATAATTTGGAATGTACTGGGACCAAATAAATGGCATAGGCTAAAGTATCTGTTTGCCAAGATAACCACACTAAAACTTGCCAAACCAAACATTATTGTTAGAAACATGGCTCGACCATAATGCCCATCTCTGAACTGGAGTGGGAATGGTTTCATGGGAAAAAGTTTGCTCAACAATATACAGGCTCATAGACGCTACATTTGGAGAAGAGACAGCATACCTAATTGAAATAAGTTCAAACTACAGCCAGTACTGTGGTTTGTGGCTGATCTTTATTACCTGCTATCTTTTCAGATTCTACTTTTCTTATTTTTTAAATGTTATCTAAGATAATTCCTTTTTTTTTTTCTTTGAACTTGTTTCCTTCATTGCTGTTTTTGAGCACTCATTAGAAAAAGCAAACTATATTTCCATCAAAGATTCTTCTTCCATTTTGCCTTTGAATTTTGTGACTGTAGGATGCCTCACAGAACATACAGCTGATTCCTGACCTTACAGTGTTTGGGTGGTTTTTATTGAAGCATCATTGCAGCATTTGAAGCTAGGAAAAAATAAAGGTTACATGACAAGATTATTGGAAAGGAAGGGGGAAGAGATGGGCTGGATGTTGGGCTTATCAGCTTTGCGTTCAGTACTGGAGTCAGATTCCCAAATTTAGTAGCATCATCTAAGAACAGCTCATACCTTTTAAGTGGCTTAAAGGCTGAGGCTCTGAGAGGCAGTTTCCATACTTTTCGTAACCTACCTGAAGTTTGTTAATAGAGGTGTGTTGGTCATGGATGGGAATGACAGAGCAGGGTCAGTTCCTCAGCATCCAAACCTTGTCCAACCCCCCAAGAGAAACCCAGCACAAGTTGATAAAACCAGCTGCTCATTTAGTCGAAAAGTCTTTTCCCTTCATTTTTGTGAATGAAACACTCAGGTGAGACAAGTGCTGCAAGGAGGACAGTGTCAGCAGGAAAGCCATGTGAACAGTTTGTCACCCAGGGACTCGACTGCAGTGGTGCAGATGCAAAGCACCAGATGAACAGGATAAAAGGGGATTAAGTAATCAGGGTAAGGTGGGTTTTTTTTTTTTCCCTGATAAACTCTGTGGAAACTGTATGGTTGTTTCCCCTTGTTTTTTAGCAAGGAAACCTGTAATTAAACAGCAATGCTGAGATTGTTTCTCCCCTGTATGGAGTTTTTCCAGTCAGTTTGGAAGAGGGAGAGGGCATGCTGAAGCATGAGACTGCTGTGCTTTCAGCTGGCCTTTCCTTTCCCTTAAGCTTTTCTATCAAGGATCATCCAAATATATGCCATCTCGCCTCATGAATGTGTCTAGTGTTTCATTTTGTCCTTGGTTCAAATTCTCAAGTGGTTTGTGGTTTGCTTTTTTTTTTTTTTTTTTCCCATAGTTTCCATCACACTTTGACAAATTTTGCTATCCTTTCACCAGCTTTATTGTCACTTGTCTCTGTATTACCGTTTCTCAGCTTGTCATTTAATAACTGAAATACTAGGACATATAAGAACATGGGAAATGACATATATCACCCAGTTGTCATGTTTGGAATTGTAGCAGCTCTGTTGCACATGATACAGTTGTAAATTAAAATTTTCCATTGACCTGGAACTTAGAAGGGTATTCTCAGTACAGTATTTGCTTAGTCAGTTTTGCTGCTCTTGAGATATTTATATCTGCTTTTTTAATATTCCTATTTCTTATTTCACTTTGCTTTTCCTAGTAAAAATCCATTTCTTTGGCATGCCCTTGCTTTTATAGGAGTTGACATTTGCAACCATTCTTGAGATTGGGTGAATGGTTTTGACTGTAAACTGATTGGCAACAAATATACAAAATCCTGCATGTTTTATCTATGCAGGAAGCTATGAAAGTTGACTTCTTTAATATCAAAGGAGATAGGAGAAAATTACGTCTTTTAAAGATGGTTGTATCTGAAATAATTCAGGATAGGAAGGTTTTATGAGACCTGTCTTTATAAATTCTGGGATTGACTTATTTGTCTCTGTAATTTTTGTCCTGATTGTAGTTAAATTTTAAAGATCATATACTTCTGATAATGTAATACAGAGCTATTTTTAGTAACTAAAAAAGCTTGTAAAAAACACCTGCTTTCCACCAGGACTAGCACATCGAAGCCAATGTGGAATTTGAATCCAAGCCATTTTTGTGTTGTGACAGGCCTGAATCTCTTTAAAAATTTTGAGATCTCAAATGCTTTCTGATTTGCTTCAGATTTTACAGGTGAGCTCTCGCTTGACATAAGGTCTTGAAATTTCAGACATGTTGGTGTTACTTTGCTGAAGCTGAGGCTGTTTGTGTCAAAATCAGCTTTCGAAGGGAAGGACTGTTTCAGCCTTCACTCCTAGAGGCTATTGTTTCTTCAGAATAAAGTAATAGATATTTCAGAAGTGCTTTGAAGTTGTGCCAGCCTCCTCACAGAGCTGTGAAATCTGATACCTCTGCTTTTAAGCTGTTTGTGAAACTACAAACTGTAGTACTTTGGAATTCATTCACTGACTTCCAAACTTGAGTCTGGCCTGGGAATGGGAAGAAAGAGTTTAAGAAAAAGGGGGAAAAAAATACTTCAGTAGTATGTGGCAGTTAACTGTCAACTTTGGCATCTTTTCAGATTTGCGGCTTCATGCTTTCTAGGGATAAACTGTGACTTTTCCCTTAGGATTGCAGGATTTTATTTTCTTTTCCACTGAAGCTCTTAGGATTGTATGCTTGTAGGAGCTAAGTGAAGTGCAGAACTACCAGCAAGACGCCTGCCATGCTGTTAGATAGATAGTTTATTTAAGGTTGCAGAACGATTCTTGCAGATCGTTCCTCTTTACATTAGTTTCTCAATATTTTCCATTTGTAAAACAGATAAATAGGATCCCTCTGTCCACATTACCATGCTTTGTTGTGTTTCATCTAGGTTTTCATGAAACCTTTTGTCTCATTAACAGGTGAATTGAAGATTTTCTGTGGGCTTGAGCATTCCTGTGCACCTTCTGTGATAGAGGATCCTTGTGTAAACACAGAGAAGCAGCAACCCTGGGAGCAACTGAATCTTCAGAGTCAAACTTTCTTACCCTTTTCATTCTCATTAGAGCTCAAATGTGAGTGGGCAGTGAGGCCTTAGTCTCCACTGTGCAGCCTGTTGCTTTTGTTTTGTTTCAGCCGAGTTGAAGGAAAGTATCCATTTCTGTCTCTTCATAGTGCTCTCTCAGCTTGTCTTGACTATGTGGTACATTTGAGTCATAACTCCAGTTTTGTCCCAGCTCAAGTCTTGTTCAAATGCAGAAACCTTTAAGATGAGGATGATGGTGTTTTTACTTGAACTGACTGGCTTGTCTGATCACATAGGCTACAGCTCGAGTTAATGCAGTTTGTCAGCTGCTAACGCAGTTATTCTGTGCAGTAATCCAATCCCTCTGTGCAGTGCAAGGGTTATTTTGCACTGTGGCTGCTCTTGGCTGATGATCCCAAAGAGAGGGCAGGCAGTGAGGATGGCTTACTACACTGGGGGGGGGGGAAGGTGTATTTTTACTTGCTGAGGACTGATATGACAGATTTCACAGACATGTAGGGAAAGGTCAGAAAGCTCAGGCTAAAACTGAATTGCAGCTGCCAAGGAAGGAAGAATAGCAAGTAAATACTTGAGTAATCAAGGTGGAGGAAAGTAGAAGTTTATTACTTAATGTAGAAATGAGCAAAGAGTATATGATCTATTTGATGTCTTTCTCCTTTCAACCATCACAGAAAAGGTGAATTATGACCACATGCTTAAAACAGTTAATTTAAATAAAAATAGGACTGAAAAAGAACAGGTTAGGTGCACTGGATAGATAAGAGAGATCTGCAAGTCAGCAAGACTTGATATGATGTCCTGTAGTGTGAAAGATTTGCAAATGCTAAGCTATCTGCCATTCTCTTTAAGAAATGTGGAATCCTCTGATGATGTCAAGAAGGCAAATGCATTACCTATGTTTGAAAATGCAAGGGCATCTGAGGGGAAGCAAGCCATGGAGAATTTAGAGAAAGCTAATGCTTATTCAGTATTGAAAATGAATAATGGCATAAATCATGAGATGATAATTTAAAAGTCTTTCTTG
Organism: Athene cunicularia; assembly: GCF_003259725.1. NCBI lineage: Eukaryota > Metazoa > Chordata > Aves > Strigiformes > Strigidae > Athene > Athene cunicularia. The sequence continues at coordinate 18,686,927 of NW_020799110.1, forward strand.
TCCTTACCAATATGATAAATAGCTATCATGGTGCCACTATGTACTGTTGCTACTCATCTAGTAGATTTAGTGGAACCTTTTTTTTGAAGACAAACTAGGACACAGTCCCACATGACATTCTTGTAAGCAAATTAGGCTGCTTTTATCTATCATGAAAATGTGAAGGTGGGCACACAACTGCCTGAGACATCCCAGGATGAACAGGCAAATAGGGATTTAGAATTTCTAATCTGAAGACTGCCCAGGGAGGCTATGATGACTTTGCTGCTGGAGTCTTTTAAAAACAGTGTAGATATATGGCACTTGATTGTGCCTCAGAGGTGGGATATGGGCTAGATGATTTCCTGAGATTCCTTCCACTTTTCTGTTCCTGTGACTGTGTGACGTGAGGCTAACTGGGGAGATATTAACTCAAGTGCAAATAACTCAAGTTAACTGTGCGCTGAAGACACAACCCTCATCTTAATAGACATCATTTTAAAACCTGGCTGGAAAAACATGGTTTCGTATGTGGTAATAATGTCCCAAGGGGACACCCCAAGATGAGTGGTAGATTCAAGAATGATGTGGACTGACTGGAGAGGCTCCAAAGCGTGAATGATCAAATGGCTAGGAAACAAACCTAGAAGGTGGACTGAAACAATTTGGATTGTGTAGAGAATAAAAGACCAGAGGAAACATTACAAGAGTTTTCAAATACAGAAAAGGCTGCTGTAAAGAAGAGCAGTATGGTGTTTGCAGAAAGTAAAAGCTCTGCAGTAGATGGAACAAGAATTAATAGAACTAAATTACAGCAAAAATTCAAAGAAGGCGTTGAAAAAAAACAAAGAGGGGGGAAAACCCAACAAAACCCAACTATCCAAAGCAGGTATAGTAATGCACTGGAAAAGATTGCTCAGGTGATTATGAAATCTGTGATGATCTTATAAGAGCAGGGTAGAGAAATACCTCTCAGAAAGGACATGAAGCAAATTGTTCCTACTTTGGGTCCTAGGATGGACTGGATGTCCTTTCAATGTCCTTATCTGATTCCTCTTTCAATTATTTTTTTTTCTCTTGAGGAGGAATGCTTTACCTTGATACTTGAGGTACTTAGGGATTTAATTTGTTGATTTACTTTTCAAAATAGAATTGTTACTCTGTCTTCCCATCAAAGTTGTCTGCCTAGCAACTGGGGAAAATAGCCAGGACCGCATCTATGGGTTTCACCTCTCTGTTCCCCGTTTGTCTCTGACAAGGAGTACGAGAAAGATAACCTGTCTTCTACGCCATTGCAACCAGCATTGCAGCTTGTGTATGGCAAGAAAGAGATCCTGTTTCTCTGCATGAGATACTAGAGCTGTGAACAGGTAGGCCATGCTGAATATCCAGATATTGCCAATTAAAGTGTTGTATGCAGTAGTTGTGTATGTGGATTCCTAATTAGCATTTGCAGTGGTTCTTCAAATAACATCTAAACTTGCATTAACTGCACATACTTAGATTTTGCTGCAAGTAAAATCCTCCCATAGCTATAGAGTTTATGTCTAAATTTCCTTTGTCTTTTGGGTACCAAGCTTTTGGAGAATATGATGTAAAATTAAAAAAACCCTCCAAAACTGGATGCAAAATGTAGCTCATATTTAGGCAATTTCAGATAATTTTTCTGAGTCTAGATCTGTTAAAAACTACAAAATTATCTTGTCATTTCTGTTTAGAAGTTCAGAAGGAAGCAGACAGTTTGGATCAGGCAACAGTCTGCAGTGATGTGTCCAAAACAAGAGCTTTTGTTCCAAACTGGGCTGATGCATGCCACCAAATATGCAAAGAATGCAGAGCCGTTTGTGGTGCTACTACAGATACCATCACCGGAAAGCTAAGCACCCAAATTCCTGTTGAAATAACATTGCAGTTAAGATGAAGGCAACCAAAATAAGGCAAATCCAAAGCAGGATGCCATTGCCGGCAAGTACACTAATGTTTGATACAATCTCTGGGTTTTTTTTTAAATCTAGAGTTTGCAGACCTCTCCCTCAAGCCAGTGCATTGGCTCAGGCAATTAGCTGTGAAACCTTTCAGGGTTGCAGGGTTGAGGTTAGTTACAAGAAGGGGGTTAAGTATTTTTAAATCAGCTAGTGTGATTTCAGTGAAGAATCTGTGAAGGCTGCAACTCTTACATCACGAAATTATCTTTTTCCAGTTCACATAATTTCCAAAATCAAACATAGTCATATATGTGTAAATATGTATGAATGGGAGGAGTTGTTGCACTGGCTCGTGAAAAGGCTCACTAATTGCTCCAAGCAATTTTCATACCTGTTTCGGTGGTATTTTTGTAACACTGTGACAATTAACAGTTAAGATTTCATTCATATTTTAAAGTGTGGTTTATTTCTTGTTAAGTATGAAAATAGTGGTTGAACATAACCAAAATGAACACTGTTTTTAGGGAAAAAGTTTATCTCTCTGGAAAATTGTATGGAAATGTATTCATTCCTTCGGGTGTTTGAAGAAGTTAAGAATAACTTTCTTGAAATTTTTCAATTCTGTGTAACACTTGAACTGTCAGGACATTTTATTGCTTGAAGCAAGCATAGATTGGAATCCACTCCAGTAGGTTGACTACCCTGAAAATAATTTAAATGAGCAAAATTTATAACATGACACTTCATTAGTAGTAGCTAAAGTAGATAAAGAATAAAAAAAAATCCAAACCCACAGAACACCAAATCTGCCAAATGGCACATCTGAACTCTGACACTTGGCAGTTTTGGAATTGGCTCCTTTCAGCAGCTGGTAGAGTTCATCTTCAGTAAAGGAAGTACTCTGCAGAAGCGAGTTTATCTTTTACCCCAGAATTCGGGCACAATAAGGAGCTGTGTTTTGCAGGACCATGACTCAAGAGGTTAGGATCCATGTTAGGATCACCATCTGCTGATGTTTGTCAGTGTGCTGTAGGGGAGGTATTTTTCATCACCCATAGGGGTGAGCTAAAGTAAATCTCTTCTGCTTGCTGTGACTAACTTTTAAGAGCTAACGAGCACAATTAAGCACATCTGGAGAATAAGCATTCATAGCTATTAAGCGCCGTGGTCTTGGCTGGTTATAAGCTCTCCTCCTGCTGGAGGGAGGCTAGAGGGACCTTTGGCCTGACCCAAGAGCATTTCTGATGCTGGAAATCAGAGCGTTAGAAGTCTGGGTGCCTGGAGGTTACCTGAACAGGTGTTGCAGAAAAAATGGCCTGGAATATACTGATTAATATGTAAAAACAGGCCGCAATTGCAGCAGCAGGGGCTGGCGCTAGTTGTGAAATGGGAAGCAAAGCAGATTAAACTCCCTCTGGAAAGATCAGTTGGTAAAGGCAATGATTTGGATCCCAACCTGCCTATTAACCCACCTAGAGCAGTCACTACAGAGGATTCCCCCAGCCGCTGTTTTGATGAAGCAGTTAAGTGGTATAAAATCACAAATTCAACACAGGTGGTGTTTTACTGTTTTTCATTTTTCAATTACACATCTTTTCCTTAAGCACTTAATACATGTATCAGATTAACAGATTTTCCTGCCCTTTTAAAAGGAAACTGTGTTGGTACTGAGCAAAAAATTTAGGAAGAGGGGCAGTTTATTTCCAGTGTTTTTATTTTCCATCAGTAACAAGAAGGATAGTAAAGTATCTCTCTCTGCAGAACTGAGTTTGTGTTTTAATGGATAGGTCTAGTCAGAGCTGAAAGGAAATTTCACAATATATATTTTTTTTTTGTAGAGAAGACTCCCAATGCTAATGAGCAGCCGAATCTGTCTCAGGGAAACAGTTTGTTACTAAAAATAAATTGCAGCCTAACTGTAAGTAAAATCAGATTGCAGAAACCAAGCTACTCTGATTCCTGATTTCTACTGCAGAAGGAGATGAATCTATTACAAACAGCTCTGATTATTACCTATTTTAAAATGTGCCAACTGAGCCCTGTTTTGAAATTAATCCACTTGCGAGCTTCTATCAAATACACTTACAGCATTCTCTGGAGATTTTCTTCAGACTCTGCAAAGCCAGTGAGGAACCAGTTCATAGTTATGAGGCCAAAAGGAAAAACAGTGCACACAAGCTATTTATAGAATATGAAGCAAAACAGTGTGATAAAGGGCAAATGAAAGCTTTCAATGAGACGCTTCTTGTCGTTCCCTGTCACGTGGTCTTTACATGCAATTTATTTTTTACTATACAATTTAGCAGGGAAATTAAATCACTTGACAACAGCCTTTTTCTGGTTATAAAAGAACCTTTCGGTGTTTCTTTACTGTTTATAATATGCTTACTTGTGGCTGTCACTGTTTTGAGAGGATTTTTTTTGCAGAAGTTTCTGCAGGGCCAGTACTTTTCTGGCAGGTACCAGCAGAAGTGGTGACCAGAGGTTGCCCCAGGGAGCATCTGGTGTTCATCACTGAAAACCACTCTGCTGCCCAGGACAAAATGCAGAGTTCTTACTCATGAGCCCAGATGTTTGGGACAACAGGACAAGGATCTATCTTCTCTGAACCTTTGACATTTAGAGGCAATAGTCTAAGCAAGTAAAGGGGAAGCCAACATTTCTAACTGCTTTTGTGTCCTATCACCCACTGAATATAAATGTCCTTGTTCCCTATTCCTGCCCTTTTGTTCTCAATGAAAAGAGCAAAGGACATTTCTATCCTGGCAGTTTATCAACCAAGCCTCATCCAGGTATATTTTGAATATATTTCCTTGAATCCTAGTTAGCTCAAGTATCTGTGTTCCGTCTCCAGGGCCCCCCTTTAAGCAATTCTGACCTTGGAAAAAAAAAAAAATCCTTGACCTGTGTGCCAATTTGTGGCTTAGCTCCACCATATTCAAGTTTTTCAGAGATATAGAAGTTGCCAATTTTCTGACACTCAAATTAGATACTTTACTGCCTAAGTGTAATGTCTCCACGAAGGGGAATGGTGCTGTGGAAAAATTGCATGAATGGTGTCCTGAAGGTCCAGGCAGATAAAAATAAGTGGCTTCTCAGATAGATTTCTTTTTGTTATCTTTCTTTGTGTCTCTGATAAAGAAGAAACTGAATAGTTTATCTCCCAAATATAGAGAATGATGATGTCATTTCAGAATATTTTCTGAATTTATGACAAGGTGATTTATGACATCAGCCTTTTTTTCTTGGACATTAGCAGCACATCTGCGAGTTCGCAGTGTGTGTGCTACCTGAGCTCACCAAGTTGTTAGATCAGGCCATCGCCCAAACTGTCATGTCTCAACTTTGTCAGATTCCTCTTCAGTCCTGGGAGCTCATGTGTTTGCTTAAAAACGTTAATACTTCACAGACTCATTTTGCGTTGTGACAAGTGAAAGAGAGGATAAAATACCAAGGCTTTAACACCTAGTGATGCTCTATGGGAGCTAAACACTGCAGCCAGGAAGCTGGGTAGCAAGGATCAATGAACGTGATACATCTATCTGTATTCCCATATGTCAGTCTCTCAGACAATTTCACAGATTTGCTAATGGGAACAAGGCTTTTCAGTGAAGCTTCTTTAGGGCCCTTTCAGAGATGTGAATGTACTCCAGAACCTTGTTGAGTGATAAGAGGAAACACTGAAAGACAAATTTCTACTGCTGCTTCTCAAACACATGAACTCCTTCATAAGTCAAGAGTCATTCTGAGTTTAAAGAAATCAGTGTTGGCTTCCTCCCAGGATGTGAACTCTTTTCAGAACTCTGTTTTATGTGTGTGTGTGTGTGTGTGTGCGTATGTATGTATTTGCATATATTATGTTATTTTCAAATACTCAGTGGAAATTTAATGGAGTTGCAGGAACAGAAGAATGGAGGAGAATGAATTCTATATCCAGAGCATAACCCAAACACTGCTGCTGAGACAGTGCTCTAGAGGAAGGCAGGACAGTAACACAAAGCCAGAGCTGAGAGGTTGGGGGCTGCCCTACAGAGCTTGGTTTAGTCTAATGGCTAGAAAAATCCCCACCTTCTTCACTCTTCTAGTGTCCTTGATGGATGCTAAAACTGACCTAAAAAAAACCCCACAAGCAAAAATGGAAAAAAAAAAAAATTGGAAGACATGGAGGAAAAAGAGGGTGTTTTCAACAATATATTCTGTGGAAGTTTTACTTTACTGGGCAAAAATTAAAACCGTGATTTTCAACTTCTGAGGGTTGCCACAATAGCTTGTTGTAGTTGTTCAGATACATCATGCTCCCATCTTCTTCCACACCTTGAACTTCCCAGTCAGACTAACACTGTCTCTGGTGGGACATTGCCTTTCCATCCAACAGCTGCACCGAGGTGAAGCAGAGGAGTGAGTAGCTGCCTTTGTGGGTGATGGCGGAGTGTGCCCAGCCCTGTTGTGTGAGGTGGGAAGGTGTTCCCACCCCGTCATGCCCCGTGCAAAAGCAGCAGGGCCCAGGCACCCCAGTCGCAAGAGATGGTGGTGGATGTGCGAAGTGTGGTCTTTGGAGCTGCCAGAACTTGGCTTTGCTTCCCTCACATAGGTTTTTCTGAGCATGTCATAAAGTCTCAGCTTATCTGTTCCTGTCTACTGTGGCATCACCAATATTTTTTCACTTGTAGTTATTTGTGCATGAAGCCAGTAGAGCTCTTCTCCTAAGTTAGGCTATGACCAGGGCTAGAGTCAGTAGGTTATAGATGGAAAACCAAAACCACCCACCCATATACTAGTTCCCTTAGCAACAACCTGGAGTGAGGGTGAGTCCAAGAGAAGGCTTTAAAGCTGTGATGTTGGAGCACAACTGCACACAAATCTGCCTCACTGCACTGCCTGTCTCAGCCTGAGACTCATCTCTTGCTAGTGTGGAACAGGCTGATCCCATTCATTACTGTCACCTTCAAATATAAACCTGCTGGAACAGATAGATCTTCACAAAGATCCCATACTCCCACTATGTGCTAACAAACAAGACTGTGCTTGTAAGAGCACACCACAAAGTGGCAGAGTGTTGTGTTTGTTGGTTTTTTTTTTTTTAAAGATGATCAAGAGGGACAAGAGACACAGCAGACTGTCTTAAGGGTATTCAGATCACAAGACTTTTTTGATGAAGAGAACATGCAGCTGACTGCATATGCTATTCCAGAAGAATAAACACCACTTGTAAATATGTAGCCCTCTTGCCATCTCTGAAGAATTTCTGCCAGCTGATGTAAGTATCTGAGGAAGAGTTTGGAAAGCTGTCGCCCCTAGACTGCCACCCTTGTGTGTTGGCAGGGTGAAACACAGCAGCCTGCAAAATCTGGGGCAGGGGAGGATAAACTGAGGGGACTGCCCTGCACCCAGTTCTGCTGGATCGTGTGTTGTGAGCCACATGTCCGACTAAAGTACATGCAGGAAGTGTATGAACAGGCGCACAATTTACTGTAAAGACTTAAAGGATAACCTTAATGGGCACAGACCTTTTTAAGAGGTTTCTGAAATTCTCTCTTAAAATATGGGACTACATTGCATGCTCTTGTGTGCTCTCAGCTGTCTAAAACTGGCTTTTGTCCTGACACTCCAGATGCAGGGTAGTCCTCTGGCACAGAAGGGGATCCCCCAGCATAGCCAAGGTGGGCTCTGAGTACCTAGGAGAGCCGGGGGCTGGCTGAAAGGACACCCAGCACACAGATACTTAGCTGAGCTTTCAGCCCTGGGAACTCTCTGGACTTACTATGAAGTAAAGCAGCCTTTACTCAGAGAGACTTCTCTGCACAAAAGCAGCACTGGGACCAGGAGACTGCCAGATCTGCAAGTTTTACTGTTAATAGACATGTTGTGAAGCAAGAATTGGTTTGTAAAGTATTATATAAAGTGATAGGTCTCTTTCCTGAAAGGGGCTGAGGCTTCAGAATAAAGCATTGTGCCTTTTCCATATTTCTCTTTCCTTTGTTGTTACTCTTATAAAGACTACTGCAAGAAGAGTTTTAGTTCTGCTGTAAGAATTCATCTGCTTCTGGCCCTCATTCTTCATGTGAAGTCGGTGAAGTGAAAGTTCAGGTAGTTATCCATGTGTGCTTACCCAACTTCAGGACTAAGAGTTTCCAAAATACACCAGGACTGCTAGCTTTGGACTCCAGCCCACAGACACATTCTGATACAACATGTCTGATTCTCTGTACTATTACCTCTTTTTCAGTGATTTACTTATACTGCAATAAGATTGAATTAAGCTTAACCATATCATGAGTCATATATGAGCACACATGCAGGTTTGCATGTACATAGAAACAGGCAGATAGGAAATACACTATGATGCTTAGAGTGTTTAATATCTATATATTTGCATAACGAAATCCAGCCTATTGTTTCCATTTTCACACAGTCTTGTGTGATTGCTTACTCCAGAGCATCATTCTACACTCAGTCACTGCTGAGGTGAGCCAGCAGGCAGGAGGTGAGCTGAATTGTGTTTGGTTAGTCCCCAGGCACGTTGTTCTTTCCTTCTCTTCTTCCCCTGCTCTGCTGTTTGCTTGCTCTTCTTTCTTTGTTGCTTGCTTTCTTTTTTTCTGATAAATTGGGG
>NW_020799110.1:18695490-18784379 GCF_003259725.1 Athene cunicularia
CATGTAGGGAAAGGTCAGAAAGCTCAGGCTAAAACTGAATTGCAGCTGCCAAGGAAGGAAGAATAGCAAGTAAATACTTGAGTAATCAAGGTGGAGGAAAGTAGAAGTTTATTACTTAATGTAGAAATGAGCAAAGAGTATATGATCTATTTGATGTCTTTCTCCTTTCAACCATCACAGAAAAGGTGAATTATGACCACATGCTTAAAACAGTTAATTTAAATAAAAATAGGACTGAAAAAGAACAGGTTAGGTGCACTGGATAGATAAGAGAGATCTGCAAGTCAGCAAGACTTGATATGATGTCCTGTAGTGTGAAAGATTTGCAAATGCTAAGCTATCTGCCATTCTCTTTAAGAAATGTGGAATCCTCTGATGATGTCAAGAAGGCAAATGCATTACCTATGTTTGAAAATGCAAGGGCAGCTGAGGGGAAGCAAGCCATGGAGAATTTAGAGAAAGCTAATGCTTATTCAGTATTGAAAATGAATAATGGCATAAATCATGAGATGATAATTTAAAAGTCTTTCTTGTCCTTACCAATATGATAAATAGCTATCATGGTGCCACTATGTACTGTTGCTACTCATCTAGTAGATTTAGTGGAACCTTTTTTTTGAAGACAAACTAGGACACAGTCCCACATGACATTCTTGTAAGCAAATTAGGCTGCTTTTATCTATCATGAAAATGTGAAGGTGGGCACACAACTGCCTGAGACATCCCAGGATGAACAGGCAAATAGGGATTTAGAATTTCTAATCTGAAGACTGCCCAGGGAGGCTATGATGACTTTGCTGCTGGAGTCTTTTAAAAACAGTGTAGATATATGGCACTTGATTGTGCCTCAGAGGTGGGATATGGGCTAGATGATTTCCTGAGATTCCTTCCACTTTTCTGTTCCTGTGACTGTGTGACGTGAGGCTAACTGGGGAGATATTAACTCAAGTGCAAATAACTCAAGTTAACTGTGCGCTGAAGACACAACCCTCATCTTAATAGACATCATTTTAGATTATAAGCTTCTTGGATCAGGAGGTTCTTTACCTAGACATTTACATTGCACCTAGTAATATTGGGCTCTGATCTCAAATTTGGGTCTGTATGCTACTGCTACATGAATAATAATGTGTTGCTGCTTTGACCTGTAGTCAGGTTAGAATCACTGCAGCTCTAATATGCTTGTGGGCACTACCCATTGCAAGACTGTTTTCTTAATTTTTGCCTGAAAGGTATGCTGTGTACAGTACAAATAACCCCCAGCACAGCAAAATAATAAACAGCAACAGCATAGCAAAACTTTCAGCTGTGCCAATGGTGAATGTATTTTCTTGCAAGAGTGCAAATGTCTGTAAGCACTTTTTGGTTTGTTAGACGTTTTGGGATGTGTAAATATAACTAATCCCATCTAGGTTATGATAAAGGGAGTTTATTGGTGAGTCCGAGGTCAGAAGCTCCCTAAGGCTTAAAGGATAAGGGAAACAGGTGCTTTCCCAGACCCTTAGAAGTTATGCTACAATTAGTTTCTTCCTTTCCTTTGGGCTTAATAATATACTAAAGTTGGTATATTCTAGCTATGGTAACATTTATAATAAGAAAATATGCAAATACGGCAGCAACATAATTTTTCTAGGCTACTTAGCAAGTAAATGGTTTTGTACAGAATGGCCTTCAATCCTACCAATATCTTTCTGTTACAGACAGCTCCTGTTATTTATGACAGCAATAAAACTACTGATTATTATTGGAGAAATTTCTCAGATGTAAAAAAAAACTTCAGACATTCTACTTTCAAATCTTTCAGTATGTAACAAAAGGTTTGGGGTTTCAGAAGTTTAGTCCCTGAGGATAAACAAATAAAAGTTGTAAAGTGCACACCTTGCTAATATGATTGCTCCTTATTAGCATAGTAGTTTTCAAATAAACAACCTGCTAATGTCTCTAATAAGCAATTACTCTATGATGAAAGCTGCAAATGGAGCCCACTGGTGGGTAACAGATAACAGTAAAATCTGTCAATAAAACAAATATTGTTCTGCCTGAACAGCTCTCCTCTTTACTCCTAGAGAAGACCAGAGCTGCCTAGGTATTTTTATAGGCTGATATTTGACAGCCAGACATGTTACAGCACTGCTCTTCTGATATGTTGCTATGATGTGGAGTCTTTACTCTTTACAATGTTAATGTTAGAACAAAATAAAGCAGAGATCTTTACTTAGTTGGAATCTACCTACTTTGAGTACTTGAGTCAGATAAAACTACAGTAGGATGAGTGTTTGCCCAAGAATAGTGATTTGCCAGATTATTAGGTTTTTCTTTCTTTCATAAGCTAAAGATCGTAATTAAAAATTCGGAGTCCATCCTATCTCTGAAACACAAATGAATGGAAATCGTCTGAGTGTTCTTTTCTTCTTGCTATTCTAAAACAGAAAAAATCATTTACAGTGGCAAAAAAGTGTTAAATATATGCAACAGTCTCACTTTTCCAAACACCGAAAAGTGTGAGAAAAATTCGTAATTTTTCAAGCATAGTTGACAAACTATTTTCAAAACATTTGCAGATGTAATTTATATACTTGCCTAGTTGCTTTACCACCCATTAGAAAGCCACATTTTACTTGCTTTGGTCTCTGTATTTCTGCAATCATTTTTCCAAAATAATTTTGCATATGTTTTTTTAGTTTTCAGGAAATAAAGACATGGAATATGAGAGGGTCACAAATCCCTAAACCTGATCCTTTCCAAATTCCGTGGTGAGTATTAGGTTTTTATTTATATATACACCTTTGTAGAAAAGGATCATTTGAAGGAAAATGTTGAGCCATACTTATCTTTGTTCCACTTCTGGACTGACATCACGGTACGAAAATGCAAGGAATGTACAGTAAAGCCTAGTGTGGGAAGAAGATCTTGACAGAGGGATGATTAATGGTGTCTAAAAGAAGGAAAACAGTTATGTAATAAATACAGCCCATGAGATTCAAACTGAAGAAACCATCACAGGTGCAGAGTGTAAACAAGCCCCAGAGGGAAGAATATTGGTCTTTTAAAGGTGGTCTCTGTAAACAAACAGATGAGGCATAGGAAATATCCCTTCATATAAATTTTTATGGTACAAATCAGTACATGGAGCACTAAGCACCGTAAGTGTTTATAAACTCAAAGAACATCTATACTGCAGTAAAGCAGCACAAATAGTGCCGCGGTGTAAATTTATATAGCGTGGGGAAGATGTGTGGTCTGATGGCTCAGTTTGGTTTTTTTGACTTTGGCAAATGACATGATTTCTGCCTCTCTGGTTTTGTTTTGTTCCATTTAGCTGCTCTCTGCTACATAATTGTTCTTTTAGCTTGTAAATATTATGGTCAACCTCCAGCAAAGTTTAGATGAGGCCAATCAAATGTAAACAAGCGTGTCTGTGCCAATGATGTAAGCAAAGCCATCTCTTCTGATATTTCCTCCCCTTTTTCCTAAATCCCCTGGGACTGCAAGAGCTTTGCAGAGCCTGCCATGTTAGCACACAGCCTGGAGTTCAGTTAAACTGCCTGTCTGGGATTTTTTTTCTTTTTTGGGGGGTATTTGATGTAGGAATTATCCAGTGAAATGAGAACAATGGACCAGAATAACTTCTGGGGAGTGTCCTCACATCTGTCCATGCTTCTGTCCCTGGCCCAGAGATCACTGTCTGCAAACACAGCACAAAGTTAATACAGGTGTAACATGCTGTGCCAGGGGGGTCGAGAAGGGTTGAGGATGAGTGGCGACTCCTGATTAGCTGTGGCCTTACACGGTGTGGCACAACACGGTGGTGTTGCAAGGATGCCCAGCGATGATGTCGGCCCCTCGGCTTGGCCGCGCCAGGACACAGCTTTGCGGTGGGGCTGGGGCTGGCCCGGCCTGGGCAGCTGTGGGCAGCAGCAGGCAGGGAGGGAGCAGCACTGCAAGTCCTCTGGCTCGGCGGCACTGCCAGAGCTCTGACAGCACAAGGGTCGCAAGTGCTCTTACACTAGAGTCACTGAGCCCGCTCTTGAAACCCTTTGAATTCAAAGGTACACATGGCATAGTTTTTACTCTTGAATATTATCTTTGAGTAAAGGGGCTTCATTCCACACTGCTTTACTGTTTCAGCCGAAATTCAGACAACCAGACTCAGCAGCACACTAGCCCACTGTCACTCTGTACAGCCTATGGGGCATGCTGTCAACACAGTAAATGAATCCCATGGGCTTTGTGCTGTGTAAATGCAAACGCAAGCATGCAGGTAGGTTTTCCCCGCAGGCGAGCTCCTTCCCTGTGCTTTGGAGCCCCTCGCTGCTGGGCACTGAACGCCGGCCCTGCCCAGTCCTCTGCACCCAGCCTTTCCAATCTCCCGGCCTTGTCCTCCTGCCCCAACTCTGTGTCTTCCAAGTGCCCCAAGCCTGCTGCTTTTTGCAGCTGTATCTGTTCAACACTAGTGGCAGCCTTACACTCCACACCTCATCCTCCCATAAGCAGAGAGCTGTACTTGGTGGCTGTTGGGTCACAATTTGTGATGAGATACAAGTTAACCTTTAAGGAAAAAAACACCACAGTAGTCATTGCAATGCTATTGATCTCCTGGGAACGGAGCCTGGGAGGTGTCTGACATTTTACATTATTATCTATGGGAGAGGAAGGAGCTGAGCTGTTTTTTCCCACAAGAAATGTATCTATTTTTGAGTGCGAAGTACTTTCTTTGCCATGGGACCCAAAACAGTTTTTATTCACTGACTCACGGTCTCTGGAGGCTTTTTCCCTGAGCTTAGAAGGCAAATGCTTTAGTGATTTGCAGCTAGGAATATGACAGCCCAATTAGCTAAAAACTGTTAATTTAAAGGTAGAGATGTTACCTATTTACAGCTATCTTGGCTTTGAAGAACAAGTTTCCACCAGCCCTATTCCTCTGGGTTTACATACAGAGTTGCTGTAGATTTGATCATAATAGCAATTGGGTGAGAATCTGAAAGCAATGTATCAACAGTGTATGATTTATTCTGTAGTTCTTGTGCAGAAAGCCAAAATATTATTTCATCCTATCCTGTTCCTCTTTAGGGTCATTTTTCTTTTTCCTCTTTTTTTTTTTTTCTTTCCTTTTTCTTCTTTTTTTTTTGTCTTCTTATGGTATAAAAATAATTACTTAGCTATTTGCTATTGAATTTGTCCAGTAGCCTATTTACTTAATTATGAATAAATTCTTACTGATGAATGTTTCCTTCCCAAGACACAATCTCTCCAAGGCCCAGGCAGAAACTACAGGAAATGTATTTGGACAGTGTTCAAGTTACATCTCTTCTTGTGGTGTATGGCAGAGCCATTATGGGTCAGTTTGGCAGCTCATGGCCTCAGACTGATCCATACGATGCTTCTATGTGTTTTACTCTTTTTTTGAAAGATGAGGAATGTCCGTAGTCAGCATGCATGGCCCAAGCAGCTGAAAACTCCTTCCTGTGTGTGTGGAGGGTCTGACGGTTGGATCCCAGTCTGCCTTGTCCATGTGGCAGGAAAGGACTAGGTGGCAAATGTACTCTGGGAGCTACCAGTGTCCCTGCAGCCTGGGAGTTGTGGCAGGTCTGGGACACATCTAAGCATGCTTTTCTGTTTCTTTCATAGATTACATTGGGACTGTTTAACCTTTAGAGAAAGCCTCTATATATATGAAATGTTTCACCAAAGGAACAAAATACCAGGGAATGGCATATAATAATACTTAGAATTCCTCCACATTACAAAATCTGTGCAATAAACTTTGGATGAGTCATTACCAAATGTGCATAGTAGCACTTCTTCATATTTGGAGTTGTTCTCGAATCTATATACCAAATCAGCTCTTCAAACTATGCTCCAGGCATAGTGAAGTGGAAAGAAATATTTAAAAAATGCCTGCAGAGATCAAGTCTTTTGGTATTTTTGGTAAATGCAGTTTTTGCTCTTGTTGGGGGGGTTTATTAGTTTGAACTGTCTGTCTTAATGAAGCTTTTAAGTTATTGACAGTAAAGGAGATTCCAAAATGGCATGTTACCATGGAATATTTTTACCGTTCATATATAATAAAGAGGTAACCCTCATTAATCCAAAAGTCAAAATGCAATTTCAGATTTCTTATTTAGAAGATGATAACTTAATTGAGCTCCACCTGGGACATGACTGGGTAAAGTTCATGTGATGTTTTTGCATAAGGTGTGGCTGTCAATTAAGTGCAGTTGGTTGTTATGAGAAACATATCAAAGAATTTTGGTGTGATGAAACCTTTTTTGCTGCCTGTTTTCCAAAGCCATATTTTTTTGTTGGCTTTCTAGAGCTTGGCTTGACTGAAGCTGTCTGCCACAGCACGGCCGAGGGTCCATAAGCTTATGTACCTCTTGGCATGTTGGCAAGAATATCCTCAGGACAGCACACTGAAGTGGGATCCTAGCTGTATGGTGCAGTGTGTGTTATCAAATAACTGAGAGCTCCTCACACCACGTTTTTTACACTGGTGGGCAGAGTATGGGCACAGAATGATCTGAAATGCTAAGTGTGGACAGAACTGGCAGTCAGTACCTTGTGTCTTTAGTGAAGGAGCATCTTTGATCCCAGTCTGTTTGTGAAGTAACAGCTACTGTATGCAAAGGACCTAATGTGGCAGATTATGTGCATCTTCCTCCTGTTCTTCTGAATGAGCCTCATATAGAATCTTTGCTCAGACTCCTTCTTACTGATGTTTCACACTTTCTGCTTTCCATTATTTGCCAGTTACTAAAAGGAGGTCTCGTAACCAATGCACCATTAGATCTTAGAACAATCAGTAGTTTCCGCAACTCTTTCTATTCTCCCTGCTTTTATGGCTTATTATAAAAGTGTCAATCTCTCACTGCTATCTAACAAACAAACCTGCCCTGGATCCATTTCCTCTTGGGCAGTTTGCCAGGAATAACAAATTTAACTTCAGCTCAAGAAGTTTCACTTCACTGGGTAGAGTTCAAGTACAGTCTATTACCCTGACTAAGTGATAGAGGAGTCCTTTGATGTTTGCTTCTTGAGTGGCTTATACAAGTCAGGGCTTCCTGTAGGAAAAAGAACTGCAGCTGAAGGAAATACTTGATTGATCAGGTAACCTCTTCTTCTCGCTCTTATTTGAGAGTCCCTGAGTGCCCAATCACAGAATTATGCAGAGATATAAAGAGAGACTTGGTACATGCTTCACCAGCAGAATTCACGTACAGTTTGATGACGTTGCTCAGTTTATCAGGTGAGAGGGAGCAATCCTACTCCTTCCACCTTCCTGTCCCCCACAGTGTTCTCCCACTGCTTTCCCTGTATCAGCTCTTGGTGCACCACCATGGCTTGCTCATTCTGCTTAGTTTGTATGACTTAACTGAACTTAAGTTTTCTGCCATGCCAGTGAGCTGAACTAGATCATTCACAGGGCTGCTGCCCTGGAAGGGGCTGGGCTGCACAGGTGGCCCCAAGAGCAGGAGGCACAGGGGAGAGGGGAATCACAGCATGGGGGAACAGGAGTCCTCCATCTGCACGTGTCAGCCAGCAGGTCAGCCTGACTGCATCACTGACCAGTGGACTGGGGGAGTCCTCCAGGCCCCTTTGACCTTCAGCTGGGTCCCACTCTGAACTCTTCTGGATGATACTGTTTTCTCCTGTGATCACCAGGGGCTAAGTTCATTTTATCACATAAACTTTTTCAGTGCTGCATTTTGTCTCTATAACAAGGCATAGTGATGCTTCATTCCCAGTGCTTCTGACATGGAACTTGGAGGAACTGGTAGAAGTTGTCTAGAGTATATAGAGGAAAAAGAGGAAGTGTGTATTGAAAAGCTGATCAGAGCATAGAAACTGGCTAAGAACATGGAGGAAAGGGAAGAGGTACCAGCAAACCTTGCACCGTGTAAGTTGTTTCAAGATATCCACTATTATTTGGTCTGTGGTCATGAACTGCTGTGCTTGATCTCCAAGCTTGTGTATTTAAAAACTCCCTTTGTTAGCTTGTCACTCGCAGACAATTGTTTTTTCTGGGCCAATGTATGTTCATGACAACTTTGCATCTCCCTGATCTTTATAACTGTGGCCACAATGCATCTGGTAAGTGCAACATTGCTTTCCTGTCCATGCTGGAGCTCCTGGGCGCAGTAGTGACTTGCAGAACTCTCTCCTTTAACCAAGGGGACAGCTGAGCAGTTTGTGAGTAGCACTGCAGTGTCAGAAGTAGCTGTGCTAATAGGTACAGGCAGGAGAGATCTTATTCCCCTTCTTAGCTCCTGGCCTTGCAATTCTGCTACCTCCCTTGAGTTGGATGTGTTGGGTGCCTGTCAGATGACTATTGAGCTGATTCAACTCACTAACCCAAAAAAAACCTATCCCCATGTAACATTGTCACCGTTGACTGAGAGGAGAGCGTGAGGAGGTTTGGAGGAAAACAGCCTTTATTTTGCAATTAGATGTTGCAATACCTGTGGATATTGCATATTCCACAGTGTTGCAAGAGAGTCCCTTGAGTAGAACTCATTGAATTTGGTTTGTAAAAGCTTCTCTTAAGTATGGGCATTGGAAGTTGTGAAATTATCCATTATTCACTGCATGCAAAGTAACAAGATATTTCCTAAACTATTTTATTACAACTTATTTTGGATTTGGATTGTGTAGAAGTGGCGTTTCCTTCAGACATATCCATGTGCAAGTTCCGGAACAATTTTAATCCTGAACATTCTGGCTCTCCTGAGCTCCTTTGTTGTACAGTTAAACACTTTAATAAGTCTAATTATATGTAGAAATGCACATGTTGAAGAGCTCATGTTTTCTCCCTTTGCAGCTCTGATGTAGCAGGCAGGTTCAGGGTACCCTCAGGATGATGACTGAATAAACCTGGGAATTCCTTTTTTTCCCAAAGTGTTTTCCCAAGCTGTTGCTATCCACCTTTCAACATCTAGACTGCCTCCCCCCACCCCCCACCCTTGAGAACTGCTGAAGTTTTTTGCACTTAGCCCCAGAAGTGTGTCCTGAATAGCGGCCATTGACATTTTCCAATCAGCAGCGTTATTTTTAAGCTCTGCCATGTCATCAGCTAGTCATGTATCTTATTGCTTCACAGACCCTGTGGCCTGCTTGTGCCTGCAGACAAAGCTAGCAAAGGCTACAGGGAGGGTAATTCCTCCTCTTCTGCCTGTACCTTCCCCTCTCACATCCTGGAGGCCTATTTCTAGCTGGGAATGGGGGCTGATTTTGAAAGGGCAAGTGACTATATATGACAGTGCCTTCTTGAATCCAGACAGCTCTGCTGGGTCTTTTCCTCTACTACCTGGCTTCTCTGAACCTCTCCTGTAACCCATGGAGCTGCTTCTTGTGCCAGTGGAACTTTTGACTCTACAAGTGCTGTCAGCTTTCTTGGAAATTATTTCAAAAAGAATTACAGTTTTCGTGTTGTACACCCAAGATGTGCTTTCTTTGAAAACCCCATGCACTATACCTCATGTGGAGTACAGAGGTAATTTTTTTGTTGCTTTTTGGTACTCTTCCTGCCTTCCCATAGAAATGCGGCTCATCAGCTAGTTTAACGTTTGTGCATTCCTTTTCTTGTCCTAAACCTCAGTGCTACTCGTTTCTCAAACTGAGGATGGCGGCTATAGTGATGGTCTCTCACTAAATGGAAACATATTTTTCCCCTCAAGAGATTTGCTTTTATCCAACTTGTTTCTTGAAGAAAGACAAAAATGCCAGAAAGATAGATGTGAGCTGAAGCAATTTGTTTATCTGACTGCAGGCTCACCCTTACTTCAAAGTACAATATGATTGTGTGGTCAGACTCTCAGGTGGATGTCCTGAGTGTGAGGAAATGAAGTTTACAATGAATGCAAATGGATAAGCTTTTTAAAAAGTTGAATTGGCCAAGTCTCAATCGCATTTCTCTTGGTTCTACTCATTAAAAACATGTTCTTACTTTCTCATGAACTCTCTTCTGGATAAAAAATTAGAATTAATTCCATTGTGCTCATCCTATACAGGTAATAAATATTGCAGGACTCCTCTGGAAAAAGTAACTGATAAAATTCTGATATCTTTGCCAAGATTCTCATTTTTGCATTCAGTAAAACACATTCTAAGGTGGTAGAAAAGAGTTTCTGGTTTGCAGAAAATGTTAATTTTGGTTATTTTTTTAAATTTGGGTTTGGATCTCAATTTTTAGGATCATCAGTTTTGAAGAAGGAATCCAGGCTAGGTCTTGGCTCAACTGGCTTTTGACCTGAGGAAGGTTTGGAACAAGGTATTTCAGATTAACAGCATTTTCTTTGGATAAATTCTGACAATTTAAAATTTCTAGTACTTCATACTGCTGGTCAGTTGGATTTGTTGTGCAAAAGAACCGTACTTTGCCCTAGCTGCTGAGAAACCTTGTATTTTCCCCAGGTGTGCTCAGGGAGACACATGAGCAGGGACCTCAGCATCCCCTCCGGTAAGTCATCTCTGCACAGGCTGTGGTATCTCCCCTTGCAGCTGCAAGGCTGAAAGTGTAGCTTTTGTGGCTGACTGCAGCTCTGCTGGTAAACGTAAAATATACTGACTATTTACACTGAGAAACAAAGCAGCCCTACAGCAATGGGACTTCTAACTGCCAGCATTTCTTAACTGCCAATTTACTTCCATAGTAAATGGGATAAGGCCTTAGGGGGAAAAAAACATGACAAGAAACATGGCAAAATATGAAGCCCCTATTCTTCCCACAGTTGGCAGTGAGGGAGCAGACGTGAAGAGAGCCTGAAGCTTCTTTGTACCCAACATGTAGCTTTGTGATTGATTTCTTCTGATAGCGAAGAAATTCCTGACCCAACAGATTGTTCCTGTCCCAAAGTTTTTAGCTGGCATCATGGTCACAGAGCCAGTATACACACTTCCCCACAAGCAGTTGTATCCCTTTAAGTATCCCTGTGTCTGGAGTGATGAGCTGCAGCGCTGTGGCTCCTGGTGGTGTAGCCAAGAGTGAAAATGCACTCTCAGAGCATACCTTGGGCAGCCAACATAGCCTGAGGACACGTGGCCTTCCCATCCATTGGCCAACTATCACTGCCCATGCTGTGTTGCTCTTGTTCATTACTCTTGCAGGTAATCAGTCAGTATTCTGAAAGGTTGGATGTTTAATGAAAGAAGACTGATAGAATCACTCAATTTAAAGGAGCACCATGTGCAAGGAAGGACAGGGAGAGGAGAAGCACAGACCTGACACCTCTCTACCAAGAATGAAAGAGGAAAATGATAGCTCCTTTTTAGGAAGGCTACTTTTTAGGAAAGCTTTGCTGCTTTCTCAGAAGAGGTGCTCCCACTCAGCTGGAGGGCCTTGTGTTGTCTTTTGCCCAGCACAGGAGGAAATCGAAGCATCTGCCATAGAAATTGTAGGCCTCACCAGCCAATGCCTACTGAATTCAGCTTTGGGAACTTCACATTTGTTATGCCAGAGGCTCAGTGTCCCTATGTACATGCTGCTGGTAAAGACATTACTCACAAATTGGTTTTGAGACTTTCTGGCTTTTTGGTTATTACTTTTGTGGAAAAACACCCCTCCTATAACTTTGGAGAGAGGATGAGAGGCAGGGAAAACTGAATGCAGTAGACATTTTTACATCATTATTGAAATGTTGAGATGAGAGAGAGAATCCTGAAGATTCTCTGATGATCTGAAACATTTTAATTTCTTTGGAAAAGCCCTTACAAGTGTGGATTCTGGATTTTTGGCTGGCACTCCCCAGCAGCTGTTGCCAGCTTTCTTACAGGTCTGGTGTGTCTTACAGGACTCTGGTGTGCTGCAGGGCTGTGTGTTCCTTGATGTGTTTTGTCTCCATGACAGTCCCCAGTGCTCATTTCAGGGTTTAAAATTCTGCACAAAGATGAAGGTCTGAGCATCACACTGCGCAAGTGCAAATGGAAACCACCTTTGTTTGACCCCCTAATGCCCATGGTCTTTGCTTGTAAAGATTAACTGTGTAACTCCCCATTAAATGTGGCAGTTGGAGGCCGGGAAGAAAATCAATTATCCAGTGTTTGAAATACTCGTTTAGCTGCTTGGGAGCCACCATTTGATCTTGAGCAGGATACTTAGATGTGTTCATTTTTAAGTGTCAGGTAGTTCAGTGACTTCACTCAGCATTTGCATTTTATGGGGGTACATGTAACCTGAAGAACAAAAGGAAAGTTTGCTATTTCCTGTAAACATTTTTATAGAAAAGTGTCACATGAAAGGCTGTAGGATGAAAAAAATACTGCATTGTTTAGTGCCTGGAAAAAATCACTTAGGCATTATTTTAATCCCTGGCAGTAACTATTCTAATGTATACTGTTTGTTTAAGAAATCTAGAACACTGTTCCTGAAATGACTTTCTTAAAGACTCCATGTACAGAGCCATGTACAGGGAATCTGTGTATTGACAAGTAAGTAGAGGCTGTCCGCTTTGGGACAAGTAAGGATGCGGAAAGATTCTGGCCATTTTACCTGGAATTTAATTCAGCCATGTTGGGTTAGCAGTGGCATAAGCCTGTAACCAAAGCAAGTAAGTCTAAAGGTCAACAGTCATTAAGTGATTTTTCCATATACCACAACAATATGCACTGACAGAGAATTCTCTCTCCTCACCTTCTCAAGCTCTTTAGATTGGTTGAAAGGTGTTAAACACACCACTTTTCTAGGCTTTCATCTTTAGGGGAACAGTGTTATGCTGCTTTCCTTGTGTAGTTATGGTTATATCTGAGAAAAAAATAAGCAGAGAAAGAAAGAACCTGAAAAAGCCTGAAGATACCCAAATGAGATAAGTGAAAACACATTTTGGAGGATAAGGTGTAAATCAAAGATCTTGGAAATAATCAACATCAGGTTTTGTCCTTTCAGGTGGCAAAGTGATTTTGGTCATTAATTTTGTGTTTAATCTTGTATCCCACCATAGAAATAAAAGTTGAAAGAACAGTCTCTTGCCTGAGAACAGAAACAGGTTGAGAATTTTGAGCCTTGATATGTCTCTAGTGGAAAATAAGTGCCAGTAAGAAACAAAAATATCTCTTTAACAGGGAAATTGGTGGCACAGGTCATCATCTATTTTGACAAGTCGTTTTCTCTTGTGTCATTTGTTGTTTTTGCTGTTATCTGTAGGAATGATCAAGGAGGCCGACATGTCATTGGAGAGCAGGAGGGAGGTCGCACGTGAAGCATGTCTTCTGTACTGCCTTTAATTGAACCCTCCCTACTGCTTTTCCAGGCTGGTGGCTTTTCTGCACAGAATTAGCTGCAGGCAGTTCCTTCAGAGAAGCCAGGTCAGCATGACAACTTGGCTACAGCAAAAGTCTTGAAAGATGGCAGAAGAACTGAAAACATTGATGGGGGAAGAATTTTCGATAATAGTAGATGGAAAACAGATACATATAAATAGAGGAAAGCAGCCATAAAAGGTCAGTAAAACACATAATGGCAGAAAACAGTCTTTCAATGTTTAAAGGACCTTCTTTATACATGTGATAGTTCTGGACATGTGAGCTGATTTCATGCAGCTAGATACTTTTCCCAGGAAACCTTTAAACTATGGAAATGTCCTATTTTTACTTTTGTGGTGCTTTTCACAGCTGCTTATTTAAAGATCTCAGGCAGCCTACAACTGATGGTATTAAGGAAATATGAAGTAGCTGACAAAATGGCCAAACAGCATTACTGTATTGTGTTTATTGAGACATACCTGTCCTGGTTCGTTTTTAATTCAAGAACATTTAGTTACCAGTTGCTATAGTGAAGACATGCAGGTCTGAGGAGGAATCAGCATCTTTCCTACCTCCTGATGCCACTGTCCCCGAGGGAGGAGGGAGAGAATACAGAGCCCCTTATTTCAAATAACTCTCTCCTGGGGAAGTCTTTTTCAAGAATTTTAAAGTCATCTCATTTATCTTTATAACCCTGGTTTCACCTTTTCCTTGAATCCTCACTGAGTAATGATGGCTAGTTCTTATTTACCATTTCTAATTTGTAGCTCTTTAAGTGCTTTACAGTGAAGGTCAGGATGGCTATTCTTATTTTACAGTAGGGAAGGTGAGGTCCAAAGAGGCAAAATAGCCTTGGCCCTGTGGTCCTATTCATTCTAGCCCTTCTGCTGTACCTGAACGGAGGTTTATGCTAGGAAGTCTTCAGAGGTTGTTTGCCCACCATACCAGAGGAGTTGGGGAGAAAGGTCCCTCACACCTTCTCTCCTGCTCATCAGAAGTAGCCACCTAACATGTTGCGAATTGTGGTCTCTTTGGAGGCCGATCATGCTACATGTTGTCCTCATAAATTTTCAGATAAAAGAGATGCTGAAAAAGGTGAACATGTTTAAGAGGGGAATTGGTCCCCAGGGGATACTTCCTCTGGTGTACTTTCCTTAAATGCTGTTCTAGTGAAATGGCATAGGACACTTATTTCTGTGTATGGGAGAAGTTAAATGACTTGAAGCTGTATGATATTGAGTTTTCTGGGCTAAATAACATCCAGTGACTTTTAGTCTTCTCTTTTAGACTCTGTGTATTTTCAGCATTTAAAGTTTTGGGGGTTTTTTTGTTTGTTTTTGTTTTTGGTTTTTTGTCTATTATTTTTTGTGGTTATATTGATTTCCTGGTGTGTCCCTGAGCCTTCAGGAGGGATAAGAAGCAGTGGCATCTTCAGACCTTTATCGATAGCCAGAAGTAGCATGCCAGAAGTAGCATACCAGAATTAGTGTTAACTATCCAGTGTAGAATCATTCTTGTGTTTGAAATTTATATAACCTGGACAAGAAAAAGCTGTTAAAAGCCATAGAGAGGATAAATATAAAAGGTGCTTTAAATCATCAGTATGGGGTTGTTAGGCATTGAAATAAGCTGTCCAGAGCAGTGGTGGAGTCCCCATCCCTGGAGGTGTCTAAGAGTCATGCTGACATAGTGCTGAGAATATGCTGTAGTTGAGAACGGTCCTTGTTAGGTTAATGGTTGGACTAGATGATTTTCAAAGTCTTTTCGAACCTAGATGATTCTGTGATTCTGTATTGAACATATGGCCAGGTTGTCAGTAGCTTGAATCTCTGTTGTGTGCTCTTATAGTGGACAGCTTGTTCAATGGAAGCTTGAGCTGAGCCCTGTCCCAGCTCCCATGCTTTGCTGCAGTGACTGTATCTACATTGCTGTTCTTCCCTCGTACTTGCAGAACTGCCCTTTCTGGGCTTCCTTCCGAGGTAGGAGTATCATGTCCTGCTGGCTGTGGCCCGCCGCACTCTGTCCCTTTGTGCACTGTGTTCAGTGCTTGGCCAAGGCAAGGCTGGGGCACTCCCTTGTCAGTCCCTCACCTGAGAAAGTAAAGGAGGAACCGCTAGTCTTGGCCATAGGAGAAGCCACAGAGATTTTAGATCAGGTTTTTTATTCTTCTGGTGTTGCATTTTGTGCTGTACCATTCAGAACAGAGCCAAAGTCATACAGGCAGGCGGGTGAAAGCAGTTCTAAGCTTTTCCCTGTCACAGCAACTTGTCAGGGAATCTCTAATAGCTATTTTTATTCTGGCATCGGTTGAGTCAAATCTATTCCATTCAAAATTACTGCCCTGACATTTGAACCTTTCAGGCAGACTGCCAGTGGCAGCACCTTATTTTTCTATTGGAAAAGAAGAAAAAAAAAATCGTTGACATGTAATTAACGGAACTAGATAGAATTTGAAATCTGAATGGCACCCATTATTGAATAATGAGTTTCAAATCCTTTGTTACAAATCACTTTAACATAGCAATGGTATGGGAGGATTCAGAGAGGGTAGTAACTTGTTTTGCTTGAGCACTTGAGTCTTGTACGTAGGCGAATGCTCATGAGAGTTGTTCCATAAAGACATATCTCTACAGTGCAAACAAAATATTGGACCAAAATGGGTAGGATCAAGCCTATGCAACAGTGAGACACCAAACACGTCATGTGAAATCAGAACAAATACTTAAAAATCCCGTGTTTCTGTTTGCTGGCACTGCAGTGAGCCCTGTGCAGACGCTGCCCATGTGGTTACCCAGGCACAGGGGATCCTGGGCACCCCGGGTGCTGGGCAGGTGTCTGCGTGGAAGGTGAGTCCAGAGCGATGTGCTGTGCCTCCTGCGTCTTGCACTTGTGGCTGTCAGATAGACGACCTGTGGGATGTGTGGGGTTTGTGTCCCATGTGCTACACCTAATCATACTAGTGGAAGGAGAGGGAGGAGATTAAAATCTTACTTTGTTTCCTTCAGCTTGCACAATTTTGTTTAGAATCCAGGACTGTAGAGTTCTAGACAGGTGAACTCTGTCTTCATTTTCTTTTAAGAAGTATCCATTGACAAATGGTGTTTCTGTCTTTATAACCATTGTCTCTCAGAATACAAAATATTACTAATGCATAGCTTCTAATTGAATACTAAGCTATAATGAATTGTTCTTTTCAGGTAAGGGGGAGATTCGATGCCCTAAGATTTCAGAATATTGAAAGTAATTAATTGTAGATTAAATTAGAAGTTAAATTAGGCTTAACAAAACAAAATTCAAAATTGAGAAAATGGATTTATGCTGTAAGGGGTAAGATTTACACGGGGTAAATGGTTATAGTTATAATTTAAATTATCTTTTTACCAGTTCCAAAATATTATATCAAGTTTCTCTATTACATGAAACCTAGATAAGTTTGAAGGCATTTTATGTAGTACAGTGGGGTTCAGAGGAGTTAGGTAGGGGGTGTCAGACTGACACTGGATAGAAACAAATGTAGATTAGCTGAAATTCTAGGGCATCTCAGAGATGTTTTAAGAAAGTGTGATTCTATAATGTTATTAAGAAGATGAGAGAGGAAAAACAAACAAACGTTTGCCTGCTTTAATAAGACAGTCTGCAAAGATTCTGACATCAGTTTTTAGTGGTAACTGAAAGCTGAAGAGTTTTGGGAAACTGCTGTTACAGAGCTGTCTCTGTGGGTAGAGTCAGAGGAATGTTCTTTAATGCCACATCCCAGGATCTGAGCTGACAAAGCTGGTTTCTATGCAAAGTGCATAAGACAATCTTTTTTATGGCTTTTGTAAAATATGACTAAACCTCTGGTAAAGTGATTGTGATGATCCAAAAGTTCAAAGACTTGCTCCAGTTAGACGCGCTTCAAGTCAGAAAACTACTGAAATTTTTCTTCCTTATCTTGGGACAAATCACCTTGCCTGAATGCAAGCCTGCCCCATGCTCTCTTGCTTTGATTCATTCCTGATCTGAATCAGCTCCCACTCAAGCTTCTGTATTGCTTGAAGAACCTCTGTCCATCTGGCATGACAGGCTGCTGCCATGTGTCAGGAATGCTCAGGGACTTTTCTCAGCATTAGAAAGGTACAAAATCTATTCAGTGCCTCTGCCTGTGAGGAAGTCTGTCAGCAAGTAAGATTTGGAAACAACTCAGTTAAGCATTATTGAGTCTGTTGAGATACAACTGTGTTTCACAACATATCATCAAAAGGATTCCCCTCCACCTTTTGGAAAATGAATGGCTGGGTGGTTATATGATGGTATGTATCTAGGTGGACCTGTCTGTGGAAAATATTATTTTGTTTATGCTGTTGAGAAAAGTCAGGTTCCAAGATAGCTTCATCAGTGTACTCAGAATTCTATGATAAGCGTCACCCTTACATAATCTACCTGCTCTCCTCCTTGGATCTTATTTTTGCAGGTACATTGAAGATGAAGAAATTAGATCCCAACTCAACAAACTGGGACACAGCACAATGCAGTGAGCTAGTGTCACAGAATATTTCAGTATCCCACATGTCCTGGGGACAGATCACTACAAAACTGGTTAGAGAAATCTTTATGCACCTCAACTGTTGCAGTTTGTGTCTACTCATGCAAGAGGCAAAGGAAAGCAGCTGAAATGTAAAAGAATTAATTTACTTGGAGGAACAGTTTCTGGAAGTCAAATAGTAAGAACTTCTACTACAGTCATGCTTTAATACCTGACAAGTTAAAAATGTGCCTTGCTTTACACATCTAGATGTGTGGCTTCCAACTGAAATGGTTTTATATCTGATGCAACCTATTAATGGGAACAAATTTTCTTCTAAAAAGACAGCAGGGTGAAAATGTCTAAAATAGTGCCTTTATTAGTGCTTTGTCACTTAAAACAATGATACAGTAGCTTCATGTGCTTCCTGTATTTGTATATGATGTGCCCATGCTAATACTGCAAATGTCTTGGGTAGTATAGAAATACTATTGTTTTTTAAGAAGTGTGTCACCAATGAAGTGTACATTAGACAACTGTGTTGTGTTCTGACATTAAGCTATTTCAGTTTAATTTTTTATCTGGTCAGTTGTGGTATTCTGATGGGACTGGAGAAGATAAGGCTACAGGAAGAAGGTGACATGAGAAAACTTTATGTGCTATATTAGATTGAGTGGATCAAATGCATGGCATTGTATATAGATAAAGAAGCCTATTCTTGTTTGTTAGCAGTTATTTTTATTATGGAGCAGAGGAAAAGATAGTGCAGCTTCATCCCTGTTCCAATCCAGTAGAAGTCCATTCCTCATCTAAGCTTTAGTGATTGTTTATTCAATCTGACATAATGTCTTTGGGAAGAATGACATAAAAGAAACGTCTGGAGAGGAAGACGCCACTTGACCTCACAGGCTTGTCCCCCCTTAAGTTTCTCTTAACCCCAGTTTTCTGTTTTGTCACTGTATCTTTTAATCCATTCTCTCTCCATAAAAGTGCCAAGATGTCTCCAAGCCACTTAGACTGCAGTACTTGTTTCCATGTTCTTACTTGGCAACTAATTCCATGAGTTCATTATTCTGACCCTGAGTGAAATAGTTTGAATTTCCAGTATACACAATTATTTTGGGTTACAACTTTTGAACCCTTCACCAGAACGCACCATTTAAATCTCTTTATCAGCTCTGAGTGCTGTTACCAAGTTAACCCAGTGTCAATATTCCTCCAACAGCGTTTTGCTAGTCAGAATTTCTTTCTACATCTTCTCTTGGAACAACTGCAGCAAAATCTGGGATCTTCTGTTCATAGGGCATGATCCCTCCACTATTATTCATGTTCTCCAGGAGTCATGGGGTTATTTACAGTGTATGAGACAGGTGGTTTATGAAAAGTAAAACTGGATTCAGTAACTAATAGTCCTTGTTGTGTATTTATTTCATGCTCTCTGCAACTGTGCTGGACTGCATTCTGATCTCATCTGCAGCAATACAAATAGTAAGTAGCACAAGCAATTTCAGTACGTGATGAGAGTGCAAAAAGAGGTAGAACTTGAGAAATCATTCAGCGCTCTGGTATTCCTGATCTGCAGTCATTCCTCTGTGTAGTAAAAATATTCTCTATGCATTTTGTTTTCAGGGTTTAAAATATCTACAATAAAAAACCCCAAAAGATAGCAGATATTAAATATCCAGTCACTGCACATGGAAATAGATCATCTGATTTATTTTATTCTCTTTCACATATTCTGCTCTGTAGATGTAGGAAGTAATACGATATTAAAGAGTGATTTTCCTTCCTGTTGCTTCATCCATTTATTGTATTGATATTGTCAAGTACTCCTGTAAAAGTAAACTAGCAGCCCAGACCCACTTAATTCAGCCAAATGTTCATCTACCAGTATACATCTTTAGCAAAGACCAATTTGGAGGAAAGGAGTTTGAGGGTGAAAAATGGACATATGGATGGATTTCCAGGTGGAACTGTTTTGAAGTTTGTGTAAAAGCTGATAATAATCTCCTAAAATGCACTCTAAGCCAAAAAAGACCAGAAAAGGGCTTACACCACTGAAGTGGTATTTACTATTTTTTATTTCCTTCCTTAGCTTACTATCAGCCATGGGAATTTACAGGCTTTCCAATCCAGGAAACCACAATGACAGATCCACTTGAAAAGACCATTTCATGAGAGCGAGTTAAGAAAATACAAAATACTTTTTATCAGCAGCTGAAGATGTCTATTAGAAACATCACTAGTAATACAAAGTTCAGTGTAATAAAAGGAGTGTTTCTCATGTGCAGCTGGCAGACATTTGTTTGCATCAGTTTTGTTTTTTTTTCACATGAAAGCCACTATAAGGAATCCAGTTCTCTCAGAAATGACTGTAAGGTTACAGATTTTGGACACATTCTTTCAATAAGCAAGTTGTTACTCTCTTTAAATATTACTTTATAAACAAGATATCTTCTAAGAAAAACCTGTGGTTTTTTGATTGTTCAAGTATCAATAAACATTGTGTAAAAAGTCTGATTGTGTGAACAACATAAAGTGTTGATCAGTAGAAGAAAAAAATTTGAATTTGTTGGACTGGAAAATTCTTCCTTCTACTTTGGCCAGAAATAAGAGGCAAGATGAGGAAGGAAGCCTTTCTAGAAGTATGTTAGTAACTATCAGCCAGAACCAAAAGTGCAGAGGCACATGAAAATAACCAGGGGAAAAAAAAGGTAAGAAATTCCTTGCAGACCTCAAAGAAACAAGTACAAAATAAAAACCCTTGGCTTGAGGTTAGGATCAGGATTTGGTGCTATTACTCTTTATTGTTCCAATTTTTGAGGAAGATTTTTATCCCAAGAAGTTCTTTTTCTTCCCTAGGACAGATTCAGAGAGTAGACTTTGAGAACTCATACTCTGATGTTTTTGAGAGAACTTCTAACTGCTCAAAGGGAGCAAAAGAGTTAGCCCCACAATACCTTGTATTTGAAATATATGGCCACCCAGAGGAGTCAGTGTTTGCCTGTGCTGTGCCCCTCTGCATGTGGTATGTTACAACTCCCGCTAGTTTGAAGGAATTTTTACTACTGGGTTAAGTTGTGCTTCTGCTGTGAGAAGAGATAATCCAGTATATCTCACCTTTGTATTGTAAACTTGCTGATTTTCATGACAGTGATATTTCTACTATTTATTAGTTCTACAGAAACTGTTCAAGAGCCTGACTTTGAGAAGGAGCAGGATTCAGTGTAACTTTGTGCAACTTCTGGAGAACCATACACAAAGTCTCACCCAGTTACATAAGTGATGGCCTGAGATTGCTTGGGTGTTACTGAGAGCATGGCATACATGTGTTGAGGCGTTCGACAACCACATTTCTGATGGGACGTGGTATGCTAGGAAAAGACAATCAGACATGGTGTGTGAGGAGGCTTTGCAGTGCTGTGTGAAAGCACTGGCTGGACAGTCTTGTGCATATGTGCCCATCACCTAACCAGGTGGTTGAAGTGCCTCAGCAGAAACTGCCCACGTTGACCTTCAACTTTTTCTGATCCAGAGACCTCCCTATTCCCACCTCCCACTATTCCTTCACCTGCACCACAAACTCAAAGCTCTTCTCTGCCCCCTTTCCCAAAGTTCTTCCCCCAACCCTTCTTGCCCTGGTGGGCTGGAGAGGGAGTGGAGTACTCTGTGTTACTCCTTCACCTTGGGCTCAGAGGCAATTCAGAAGAAAAATTTGTGCACATATTGAGACTGGGAAGTAGGGTAGTTGTGGGCAAGCAAAATCATCTTCTCTCTTCCAATTCTAGACAAAGTTCTGGGGCAGAAAACCTAGCAGTGTGGTTATCTGGTGTAGAGATGTAATCAGTGTCTTTATTTGTCCCACAAACAATTAATATGGGTTGAGACAGAGAAATAAATTTGCCAGAGTGATTCTCAGATCCCAAGCTGAGCTTCCAAAGCAAGCAAAATAAAATAAAATGAGCACAATTTATGTGGAAATCAGTAAGATACAAACAGTGTGGAATCTCAAGTGTTATGCTCGTGGGAATAGCCAAACTTGTAGTTAGTGTAAGGTACTGCTGTGTATCTGAGCTTGTGGATTTTAGATTGCTTCTGGAAAATGCTCTTTGTCAGCTATGCTATACTTATTTTTTCATGCTTTGCTGAGTCCTCTGCTTAGTCTACTTTAGTCTCATGAATGGAAGTTTCTTTGACTGCTGCCTGCAGGTGATAACAGTATCACATGAAAACAATATATGGGCAGTGATGCCCATCCTAAGTATGTTTTTTTGGAGTAGAGCTTCATTTAGAACAAGGTTTTGGTGCAAATGAAGGCACATGAGACTCTCCAAAGTATTAGCTGGCTTTTTCAAGAGGCTTTTTTTGCTGGATTCCACAGCATGGTTTCTAGTATGTTCAGCACCAAGAGCTATTAATTTAATAGGATTGAGATTGTTTCCCACAACACAGTTCTCCACTGCTTCCTTGTAAAAAATAATCATGTGGGGTTTTTGTAGGTTACATGCAGTCCTCAGGATTTTGTAATTTCATTGGAAGATGCCTACAATTATCAACTGACATGAGGCTTAATTAGCTTATTAGCTTGTCTTGTAACTCTGCCTGCCCTTTAAAGTTTCAGCTTTTTTCCAAATGTCGCCCAGAGTGTCATTTTGTACTTATTTCAATTTTGTGGATGCTTGGTGATGAATTCTTCTTGGTTTTGAATCTAGTTTAAACGACTATGCCCATATAGAACCTAATTTGCTCTGTATAAAATATTGTAGTGGTACCAATGTAAACAGAGCTGAAATGGCTAGCAGGCCACAGCATAATAAATCAGAATGATTAGTCATCCTCCTGGGACACAGATGAGTCAGCTCAGGTCAAGACACTTCTGGGAAAACTAGATAGCTGGTAAATGTATTACCAGCTATCAAAGTCCCTGTACCATACCAGGAAATAATACTGACTTGGGCAATTCTTCCCTTCCTGCAATGACAGAAGCAAACCAACTGTTTAACAACTCATTTTTCCTTCTATTCCTTTTTACCAGTTTTGACAAGCCAAACAAATTGTTTCCCCATGACATTCTCTGTATTTGTGGGCTAACAACAAAGCTTTTTCTTAGATGAAATACTATCTTCAGTGTAACACACAGCCTTTTTTTCCCCTCTAGTAGACATGAAGCAGGGTTACCTCATTAAATTTAAAATTTATTTCTTTATTCATGTTTTACTTTCTTCTCAAATGAGGTCCAGATTGTCATTTCAAAGTAAGGTAGGAGCATTTTCTTTTACTGCACCACATTCTACCATGATGTGAAGAATTAAAGTCTGTGCTCCCACCTGAGTAAAGATTACATAGTTTGCTCCATTATTGGTATGTGAATTTATCAATATCTCTTCCTTTTCATACTGGTAGTTAAGGGGAGACTTGCAATGCCCTGCTGTAGCTGAGCACTGATGCCTCAAGGTAAAGATGTTTCTTAATCTGAGCTGGAAACATCCACAGCTTCTTTTTATTTTGATAGTCAGTGCTGATCAGCAGATCCACAAGGCCCTTTGCATGTTTATTTTGTTTTTATAAGCAACCACTCTCCAAATAAAACATAAACTCCTAATATCTTAGCCTTTTTCACATCCTTATTTTAGATGTCTCTAGGTATGCCACAGACAGGAATGGCCTTGGTGATTTGTTCATGACCTCACCAGGGATGAATTTACTAGTCTGTTAGTTCCTTCTTCTCCTTCTGCCTGTGCCTATTAGCACTTCTTAGTACAAAGAGTCAGCCAGGACCTGTTGAATATCACAGCTGGATCCAGGTCTGATCTAATTATTCACCGCTGGCACTCCTGCCGCTGAAGCTTTGGACCGTAACTTCATTCCAGTCTGTTCTTTTTATCTTGTGTGTACCTGTGTGTCAGAGGTGTAGTACCATCCAGAGATTTGGGATGAGCATAGCCGATGGGAGTGGAACTGTCTGGAAATGTTCCAGTGACGCCAAGGTCTACAAACACAGATCTGTTGAGGGTGAAATGTTTGGAATTACATGCATTTTTGCTGAATTGCTGCAGCTTTGCTAAAGAATATAATCTTGCATCTGGCATATGGCTATCTTGGGAACGTGATCTCAGTGCCTCTTGAAGCCTCAGTTCTTGGGCTGACCGATAGTGGCCTGCCCTGCATCAGGAGACTTTGGGAACTCGGCAGAGGAGCAGCCCATCTAGGGGATGTGCTCTGGAAGGTCGGTTCCTTATGTTTGGTGCTGTTTCCAGCTTCAGAGCTGTAGATCTCAGAGGTTCTAGATACTCAGCCTTATGCATATGAATATATTATTTGGCAAAGCCCTGTACAGTGCCAAAACAAGGAATCAAGCAAGTTTCTATTCCTACAATGTGTGACCTTCTTTGTATTTGCTTCTTCAAATTCCACTAGGACAGACATTTATATAAAAAGTAATTGTGACTTGGAATTTTACCAGTGAATATATGTATTACATAATTTGTGTCCTGTGAGCCATATCAGTCTTAAAATTTGCTTTTGAATGAAAAACTTGTTTAACTTACCAACACAATGTGAATGATGCACCTGTCCTCTCTTATAGTGAAGGAGTTGAAGCTGAAGACACGTATCTGACATTCATTTTGACTTTTTGCTGTTTGAGATGTAGACCTATATGGTCTTTTCATGATATATCTGAGAATTT
Organism: Athene cunicularia; assembly: GCF_003259725.1. NCBI lineage: Eukaryota > Metazoa > Chordata > Aves > Strigiformes > Strigidae > Athene > Athene cunicularia. Next base: position 18,719,916 of record NW_020799110.1, read on the forward strand.
TGCAACATGTGGACAACTTGCAGGCATGGAAAAAAAAGGTCAGATGATTTAGTTAGATCCAGTCTGTACATGCCAGTGATGTTCAGGTAATAAATAACTTTGTGGAAATAGATAAAGTTATCTACAATGCAGTATATTTGTATATGTAATCTGTCATTTCTGTATTGGTCACTTACCTACCTTGGCCAGAACTGCACTTTCCAAATCTTTGAAAAACTTGAATTAGTTTCAGAAAAGAAAAACAGGTTTTGTCACAAAAGAGTGTGATTATTCCACTCTGGTAGGCATCATGAAGTATTTCATATTGCTGGGTTAGATTATGTGTGATTCTTAGGTTTTTCTGGGTGATCTTTTTGAAGCTCAGTATTTAGAGAGCTTAGCAATGGCCACTTTACAAACTTTAAGGTAAGATATATGTCCTGTGGACTGTCCAAGGCTCTGTTTCCTAGGCTGGTTGGGATTCCAAGCCTTCAGACAGATAAATCATCAGTATGGCTCCTGGGAGATTCAAATGTTAAACTGATCCTCTCCTGAGGATAAAGCTCAGTTAAGTATCCCTTAAAGATTTTTAAGTGTAGGCCTCAGTCATACAGTATAAGGCACATCAATTCACTGGCTTCAGCTAAGGATTTACTTGAAAACAGGTGTCCGCTAGCACATAACACATGGCAGAATTGAACAGATTCTCCCTTATTTTGGTTTCTGTGAAGCTTTTACCTGAGAATAGGGAAAACTACTGTTACAGCCATATGAATACTGTTCTCAGTGGCATAAAAATCCTAGTGGTCTACAGAACTTGAATCTAACTGGTACTTTTGTCTTACTGAAGAGACCCAGTTATAACCTAACATTGTTTCTTTCTATTGCTGCTGTTGTGAATGGGACTTAAGAAATATAAGCAATAATGTCAATGCCACAGACTATATGCCTGAAATTGGAATGTTATCTTGGTTCTGTGGATTTTAATTTGTAACATGGGTCTTAACTCTATAGAATATCCAGGTAGAAATATGTTTCTGGCTTCACACATCTATTTTGGACTCATTTCTTGCGAACTGCTCTATTCGAAGCCCCTTCCACAGAGAACTCTTTGTAGGATTAAGACTATAAGCAAGCTGTGACAGAAATGCCAGCTGTGACATAGGATTGCATGTCAGTGCTGTGGGAAGATGGCAAAAGAGCCTAGTTCCTGTGCAGCACTTCTCATTCATAGATTTTGAGGACTTCAGTGTCATTTTACAGTGATATCCCAAAGTTACTCAGCAGATAAGTGACACAGCTGAGAATGAAGTCCAGGTGTCCTGAGCCCCAGTCCACTGCTCCATCCATCCTGCCTCCAAAGAAGCAGTGTTTGTGAAGAGCTGTAGGAAATGCCCGATTTGCCTGTGTTTCACCCCAGGAATGGAATGCTAGGTCAGCAGTATTTATTTTCTTATCTTGATCCCTCTAATTTTCACTTTTTAAAGAGCTCTCTCTGTGATGGAGCCTCTTGCAAACTCAAAACATGTTGCTAGTAGAGACTGGAAAATTTCTTGCAAGTTATTGACTCTTGTAAAATGATGATTCCTAAATTTTGCCTGTTGACCTTAGAAAACAGTGGTGGGAGGAATCCACCTGACAGGGTGTCAGCTGTGGTCCTGTGTGCTGCTCCGATCCCACCAATGACTGGATTTGAAAGTTAAAGCATGGCCGGTCCTGCCTATGCCCTGCGCTAGATTTCACCGTGTTGCCCTTGTCTGGAAGTTAATGGGTTTAGAGATCTGAACTTGCTGTGTGTTTCTTGTTCTGGAGCTAAACAGACTGCAGTACTTTAAAGCCCCACCACCCATTGCTACAAATCTATTAAACATCTCCAGTTAACCATGCAACCTCCTGCTTCAGCAGCTGAGCATGTAAATTCCTGTGACCAAATAGCTGCACAGTTAACTGCTTTCACATGTGCTCCCACTGTGCCCATCTCAAAAGGCGAAATCCTAGCCCAGCTTTGCCCCATGGGCAGCCAGTGGGTGACCAGGACACGGCTGTTTTGGAGTTGGATGGGGCACCCTGCAGCCTTACTCTTTACCTCTCCCTGGGAGGGGGGCAGGGGGTGAGCGGGCAGAAGCAGCCCAGGCAATGGTGGGACCACTGTCTTGCCCTCGTCCTCCTCTTCCCCCTGGCACTGAGAGCCAGTGGCCACTGCAGGAGGCCAGACGTGCTGCCAGGCTTTCCCAGGACCTGACCCCGCTGGTGCTGGGCAAGAGGGTTCTTGGTGGTTCCAGAGGCATGGCTCAGTGTGCCCTCCCACAGCCCCACTGCACTTATGGAAGGGGAAACTAGGAGTATTCTACCTCCCAGGCTGCAGAGAGGTTTTTGTTCAAAGTGCAACAGTGCATATCTGGGCACAAAGCATTGTGGCAGCTCTGAGGGGCAAATCGTTTCCCCTCGCTGCCCCGCGCCCTGGGGCTGTCTCTGTGTGGCACCAGGGGCAGTGTGGCTCGGGGCCAGCCCAGCACTGCGGCCCGGCGGTGGGTGTCTGGGCGCCTGAGGGGCTGCAGCACTGCGCGAAGTAACCGGCCACGTCAGAAAGGAAAGGGCCGCGTCCCCCCGAGCCTGGAAGCGGGGGCCGGAGAGCCCTCTGTGAAAGGCAGCGGTTAATTTGAAACACAGGCAAAAATCGCGGCGGCGCTGGGAGCGTGTTTGCCTTGGCTGTTCTGAGCCCCACGCTGCAGCACCGAGCAGGCCCCTGGCCGCCGGCCAGGCTGTAATATTTCCTTTCGCTGTTGTTCATAAAGGCATTCAGGAAAACAATTGAGTCCAATGAGGGCCTTCCCGTTCCTTGGTGTATCTGTGACAGGACGAATCTCAATGTACAGAAAGTACCTGGTGTCCTTGTGCTGATGGAGTTAATGGAAAGTGAAGTCAGCAAATCCTGGATGGATGACAGGATCTAAGAGTCTTATGTTTCACATCTGGGATGGCCAACTAGTGGTCCAGGAATTGAACCAGGCTTCAGCGTGTTTTTTCCTGGCTCTTGGGAATGCTGGCTGGTGCACATGAATACTTCAAGGGGCTCAGGAGGAGATGTGTCATGTTCTACCTCTTTTTAAAGACAAGCAAGCTGGGAGCATGATAGTTTTCATCTAGTGTGGTGTAGTCCAAACATGTCCTCTGGTGTTCTTGCCTGCTGACTCTTTAGCTGAGCACAGAAGTTCTTATCCCACCACAAGCTGGCCATCAGTGTTTTAGCTGATGGGAGGAGAGAGGGGGATTGTCTGCATCCCAGTCACCCTGCCTCTGCTAGCTAAGGCATTAGCAGCCAAGGCTGTAGCTAGTTAGGCTAAGGTAGAAGGGGATAATCAGTGGCAGGAGGGAATTGTGTAGGGTAGAGGACTAGAGGGCTTCACCTGTGTGAAGCTGGTTAAACTAAACTTTTTGGTGTCCCAATTCTACAGAACATTTTTTATTAGAGGGACCTTATTTATGTTTTTTTCCAGGTCATTGGGCCTTGTCTAGTAGACCCATGCCTTTCAAAACAAACTTCACAAAGAGAATCAATACTTTAGGTAGCAGAGTTCGTGCAATTCAGAGCCTCAGGTGAGCAGTAGGAACTATGGTCTAACACATGTCAGTTTGTTGAGGAGAATACTGCTGTGGAGTCACTGATATTTTTATCCTGGACTTTAGGAGGAGCTGAGATAGGTCTGTCCTGACCTTCCTTGCAGATCTGAGCTTGTGGGCCAAATTGTATTCAAACATGCTATAACATGTTCCTTATGCCCAGGTAATTCCACATGGGCCAAGAGAGGCTCCAGAGGGGTTCATCAGCCCCTGCTAATGTCACAGGGAGAGCTGTCCATCTTGACTCAATATGGTCCAAAGAAGCTGGGCAACTGAGAAGGAGGCAGGTGTCTGGACTGGTATATAATAGTAAAAACTGCAGTTAAAAACCTTGGCTGCAACATGTTTTCTGGCCTATTTCTAGCTCCCCTCACTGTAGTTAGTGCCTGCTATCTTGCTCTAGGGAAAATAACTGCTTGTTGGGTGAAGCCTTGCACATGCTGATGTGGCATTTTCACTGTTGCAGCTCAGTTCTTCAGTTTAGGGATCAAATTTAAAGGTATTTCCTTGTTCAGGGGACAGGAATGCTAAAGCTTTGAATTGTTAAGTGATGTCTCTTGTCAGAAGCCTGTTAGTATTGGGTTGTGCGCAAATGACCATTGTGAAAAGAAACTTTTTCATTTGGGCTAGTGCTCACCTGACATCTTATTACAGTAATTTGTGTTGGAAGGACCACAGTCTTAAGGGCAGGTGAAGTGGTTATACAGGAAAGCATCTATTTTTCCAGTGTAGTTGACAAGACCTTTGGTGTATTGCAGCCTAAATAAATTTTTACTTTTATTTTATTTGCAAAGCACTTGAACTATTTTGAACTGGGTTTCTTTCTAAATGCATTCTAAATGTTTGGTTTTTTTCTTTTTTACATACACCCCAAATTCAGCTGATCCTTTTAACAGGAATAGTTTGTGTGAGAACTTTCAGCTGTTCCCAGTGTCTGCAAAATGAGTATTTCTGTTTTTTTCTTTAATGCCAGCAATTGAATCATACTGTTTCGTGTTTCAAGACTATTCTGGCAGGGGAGGTGCTTGAAAATTTACATGTAAGAGTTGTCAACAAATAGTCCCAAGAGCACAGTCTGCAATTTTCAGGTATATTTTTCTTCTTCCACATCAGAGGCAAGTGACAGGTATATGCTACCTTGAGCAAAAGACTGTGCAGTTCTTGCTGTTCAGAGCGGAGAGGGATGCACTGCGTGTTTCTCTTTTGGGCAGAATGGTTGTATCTCACATCTAACAGAGAGTTCTAAAAAGCAGTCTCCCTGAGTGTCATGCCTTATCCCCGAGTGTCATGCTAGAAACACTAGCAACTGTGTTTCAGTTACAGTGGGTTTGTAATGTTGCTTCATCTCTGTGAAGTTGTACATTTTCCTAGAAGTTGTGGCAACCCATGGAATGGACTTCATTTTGGAGTTATAAACTCTCAATTCAAATTTTATCACTTCTTGGAGTTTAACAGAGCACTAGGTTTGCGATTTTATTCACAAAGCTATGGATCGTTGCAAATTGCTTCCTACTATTTGACAGCTTCCTTTTTAGAAATTTCAACACTCCAGCTATCTGCCTTCAGCAGTGTATGATTCTAATCACTGCTATGATTTCATAATCCCCCTTTAATTCAGTGAACATTCCAGATTATCAACATATGCAATTTGTATTTTGGGAGAGCACAGTGCTGAAAAATTTTCCTGTTGTCAGGCTTTTAGGTTTTGTAGCTGAAAGGTGCATATTGTTAACCAGGGGTAATTTCTTAGATATAGTTTATAAATATATGTAACTATTTCAGTTTGTAGAGATAACATTCCCTTCAATGAATGTAAGAAGTAAAGCTGTGGAGCCAAATTCAGCAGGAAGAAAGAAAATTACTTCCATATATCTTCTGTATGTCATTAAATGGAAAATGAGATAATTCTTCCGTACATCTGAAAACTAAATAAAGAGGTCTATTCTCCTCTCAGTTTTCGTGGGTAACTTCAGCTAATTTTTATGGCAGTTATGCATGTTGATGGGAGAAAAGATGCCTCAAGTAGGATGATACGGTATACATATATTACTAAATAAAATGCTCATTTTACTTAGGATAATCCATCTTTGTTCCAGATATATGTATGCATTCTTCTTACAGCAAGTATTTCAGTTGTCAGGATGACTTGATACATTTGTTCTTTGATGTCAAATTCAGTTGCATCACTGTGGAATGGTTGCTACAGAAACCCCAGCCCAGTTTTTAAATATATTGAGTTCACTCCTTTTTACTTAGAGAAGCTGGATTTGATTTCTTTCCTGTAAAGAAGTTCATAGTAAAATGGGTGAAACCTCTAAAACTGTAGCAATATGCGTGGCAAAAATACCCAGATAGTGAGATCAGAGACAATAAGGAAAAAAGCAATTTAAGTCCAACAAACAAAGTCTATCTCTTGATAAAATGCTCCCTGTTGTAATTGAAACCAGAGCTAAATTAGATCAATACCAAAATATTAAAGTGTGCCAAACCTGTTTTCTGTAGGCTTTGCTATAATTGGATTCTGATGCGAGAGATAGCTTAAGTAGGTAAAGACTGTTGACTCAAGACCATGATTATTCATAGAAAAAGAGCTTCCTGCTAAGGTATACAGTACTTTTATCCGGTGTTTCTTGAAGAATTAATACATTTCTATCCTTCCCTCCATGCTGATGCATTTGAAGTCTGTATCCTGCCTACAGTAAATCTCTGTCTTGCTTAACAAGAAACTATTTCACTGTATAAGCGAGGCATATTGACAACAGATTTAACCCAGACAACTCAGCTTTATTCAATCAGAAGAATGCTGGCCTGGTTTCAGGTTTCTGGGATACAGGCACAAATGGACATGCCCCAAGTAGAATCCATTTGTTTTCCCATGAATGTACCTAGTAGGAGGTCAAATAAAAATAAATATTTTGGCTGCTTGGAACAAGATGGATTACTGGAGTATTTGTGATTCAGACTGGAAATGTGATTACAACAAGCAGAGGTAGCATCAGAAATATGTTCTGTTGAGAGTAAAAATAAGCATTGTTTTCTCTCTCTCTCTGTGTTTTAAACTGTGGTTATTTCTTGTCTTCACTAATCAGATTTATGAGAATAACTACATATATCTTAATGCCCCTCACCTCTTTGCTGAAGTCATTCTCTTCAGGAGTTAAGGAAAAATAGCCATTTGTGTAGCCTGTTAGGATTTTTTTTAATGTAGGTATAACTTATGCAAAGGAGTAGTTTATGGGCTTCCCCTGCGATAGTAAGAATAAATCAATTTAGATCCAGTATACCAGGGGCCCCAGATTCTCTGTGGAGTTCCACCAAACAATGGAATAAATTGTGCAAGGGCAATTTGTCCCTAATGTTTTTGGCTATTTGATTTTGTTGAGGTTTTGCCGGTTTTATTTAGATATTCACTGTAATTTATACTGCAGTGTAAAAAAACCCTGCATATTTGCCTGCAGGGGAGTGAGTGCTCACTGAAACAATCCTTTGAACATAATAAAAATGAAATCCCCAGGTAATAAAAAAAATCCCTGGCTTTTATGAATAATGCATTTGTGGCGCAGGGGGAGGAAGTGCTTTTTAGATTTATTCCCCTCTCTGCCCCCTACTCAACCTGTTGGCAGAAATAAACTAGGTTGGGAATGGGTTCCTACATTGTGGATGTGTTCTCAAGCTTTTTTTTAAGGTCCTGGCCTCAATGCTACAACACAACCAGACACTAAATACTGGTAATTCTGATTTGTTTGTTTGTTTGTTTTTAAAGTCTGTGGGTGTCTTCCCCTGTGTATTGACCATCTGGTTGTGGGTTAGACTGTTTGGGATATGCCTGGCATGCTGAAAAGCAACACAAAATTGCAAAGTGGTTGGAGGCCCATTGACAATGGTTTGTTTGGGGTCCTCAGTGAGCTTTGACAGAGAGCAGGTGTTGTGATGATAAATTCAGGATAGGGTTGAGGATTTCTCTCTTCAGCTGGTAAATGTGTGGGAAATGCTGGAGGCACACTGTAAAAATAAATGGTACTTATTCAGGAGATACTGAAATGGAAACACTTTTGTGTCACAGTCTCAATAGAAAGGCTGTTTGAGGATTTTAATGGTTTCACCCCATAGCAGTGGTTTGGGTTCAGTGTGGAAGGATCCAGACTGAGAGCTGAATTATGGCTGTTGAACCTATGTGAGACTTAAAAATGGAGTTTCAGTATGGTTCCCATGAACAAGTGTCCCAGTTGTGAAAACTGCTGCAATATCCATCGCTGTACCTTTTGTACCTTTCTTTTTGGGCAGTGCAAAGCCCGTGCTCTACAGCCATCGCAGAAATCCCGTACCTTCTCCATCATTTCATCAAGTGACTTGGACAAGCTATTGGTTTCCAGTTCTCTCTCTCACTATGATAATTGTTTCGTAGGGTGAAAGAAAAGCAAAAAAAGCTGACAGTTTCCAAACTCTGAGGATACTGAAGGAAATTTCCGTAATGTGTGTGAGGGGTTTATATCAGGCAGTAGAGAATCAGTTCTCTCAGGGTTCAATTTCTAAGAGTCACAGCGGATGTGGCGTTCTTACAGCCAGTTAAACTTTGAATAATCCTTTCAGGAATAAAATATATTTTCTGTGACTGTGATGGTGCCAAATCATTTTAAGTTGCCAAAAAGCTGCTTTGAAAGGACTTGAGGAAACCACAGCTGGGAATTGTGTCACAGATATAAAATGAGATTTATTTACTCTTCTACATCCAACACTGAAATAATAAGGAAGACAGGAACAGATGAAAGAAATATTTGCTTTTTACAGATATTCTTTCTTTTTTTTTAAAAAAAAAAAAGTTTTATTTTTATAGAGTTTCTGTAGCAAATCTGCATTTTCAACAGGGACTTAATGCTCTTTTCACTGAGGGCATTGGCCAAATGAGTATTAGGAATGAGTCTAGTGATGCATTTGTGATGTTTTGGGGGTAGGGAGGATAGTCCCCTTATGACTCAACAGCATCTTGAGGATTTCAAAGTGCCATGTTAATTTTTCAGAGCCTGTTTCTGGGCCCGTGTTCACTGATGCTCTTCTGTGCACACTTGTTATGCCTGTGGACCCTGCTTACCTTGTTGCCCAATATCAGAATTCAAGTGGTGCTCAAGGACTGACTTATACTTCCACAAATAATTAATTTATCATGATTTTTAAATACTATAAAATGCATGTGTATTTTGTGGGTTGCAAGGACCCTTGATTGTGCTAAGAGTGTTGGTGGACTGCCTGTATTTCAGCCTTCTCTCTTGGACAGTGCTCTGGAACTGTAGCCATGTACAGAACTTGCAGGTTTTGCTTTGGACATATATATGCAGTATAGACCCACTCCTGCAGTTCTGTCTCCATTTTTTTCAGGGCAAATTAAAAAGAAACAGAACTGCAGATGATAATTTTTTGTAAGCCTTTACTTTTTGGTGTTACTTGTATTTGCATAACTGACCAAATTACAGAGTGAGGAGTATATAGTAAGCTCTCCTGTTTTTCATTCGCTAATTTACTAATATATTAGCAAGAAACCTCTCTTCTATCCTGATGCAGGCAGGAACCTTCATAGATCAGAGATGATAAGAAATATTGTAACAATGGGAATCGTAAAATACAATTCAGCTGAGTATGTGTGTGTGTGCGTACATCCTATCTCATTGTATTCATGTTTCTAAAAGTATTAGGACAATAAATTTTGTATTCTGTTATTATGAATTATTTATTAAAATACTCTTGCTTTGTATCAAATGAAACATCTTAGAACGCAATGAATTTTTTCCTCAAATGAGTGCCCATTAAAAAATAGCACTTAATTTATTTTCGAGTAACTGATTTAAATATGGAACAGGTATGTACTTTATAAGCAGTAACTGGCAGGGGAGAAAAAAATGAGGCAGAGCAGATAGAAGCAGAAACTGCTAATTGTTATAGGTTCCATGCCACTGGAAAGGAATATAGAGAGCAGTTTTCTACTGGAATGTAGAGACAGCAGTAACATGATAAAGACACTGGAATATGAGGAAAGGTACTTTCAGCAATAAAGACATTTTTAAGCACTCCTTAAGAAGCAGTAGAATTCTTGAAGCGTACAACATGGAGTCCTTTGTAGGATCAAGGCCTTAGGATTTATAGTTTCAAACACTGAGATTGGGATTTGAAGAACACACTCCTCACCAAAAGGCTTGATTATATTCTACGGTTATTAGAAAATGCCTAAATTTGGCAAATTTGAGACAAAGGAGCCAAAATTAGTCAGGGGAAGATTGGCATGATTGAAATGAAATTATCTAGTTCGCCTTGTATCTTTATAACCCACTCAGATGTTTATGGTAGGATTTGTGTGAGCAAATGTATAATCCCTGAGGCAATCAGTTCTGTAACTGCTGTGTAAGATGCACTTGCCACCATTTCAGTAAAGTTCCATCTGCTTCTGCTGGGGGTGATTTTGTCCTGTTTTATGGACAGCTATTCCAACATATTCTGAATGAGTTTATTGGGGGTGTAGGTGGTGTTATCAATGCTTGTGTTGAACATTTTAAAGAAAAAAATATTTCACTAACAGGAGAGCAGTGTTTCCACATTGCTATGCTACAGACTGGCATGTGCTGATGGCTGGACCATCCAGCCCATCTTCCTGGAATGAATGCATGTTTATTCCAGTTCAGCTGATCCTCTCACATGGTAAAGGTGTGTATGTACATTAAAAAAGCAAATTAATCTGTGGTTTTAGCTTGTTCTGCATATGCAGCATCTTTAGGCACTGCAGGCTTTGGGACTCTCACTGAGTGTTTCCACTTACTGTAATTGGACAGTAAGTAAATGTACCTTTTCCTCAGGTTTTGCACAGCCATAGTTCTGGGTGAAATTGATTGCCTTGGTATGATGATGAGGTAGATTAAACACTTTGCATCACAATTGTTTTTTTCAACCAAATATTGGGTCTCAGAATATTTATTCGGTTTTTTAAGTACCTTGTCCCCATGGACAGTTTGGGGCTTCTCTTTATTGTTTTAGCTTTAGAAAACAGAACAGAGACTAAACTATCATGATGCTTTTCTGGGAGGAAGGGCCAGTGTTTCCTAAGAAGGTTTACTACAAGGCCAGGGTTTTTTGTTGTTTGCAATCCCTGCCTTATACCCACTGCAAATGTTAAGGGATGCCTCATATTCTTTTAGAGAGACATGATGAGGGTTAGAGACAACTTGAACTATTTTACTGCTACTTTGGCAATCTCAGTAGACCCAGTTTGAAACCTTGATATTTATCACATGCTTGCAGCAGAGGTGTTTAGCTCTTTTTTTAAACCACATAATAGATTTTCTTGTTGCAATTTTGTAAATTGATTTTTCAGTAAATTTCTGAAGTTTATTGTATTTATGACTTACTAGATGCCAAAGAGAGCAATCCTCCAAATTGAGTCTTTAGATGTAAAATACTAACAAATTCCTTACTGGACCTAATACATCTCCTGACAGAGTACTCCATATTCCTGCTCCTTATGGTACTGAGTTAAAAGATCTTGGATAAGTAACTTGTATGCTGTTCTCACATTTTAAATTAACTCCTTGTTAGTATAATCATCAGCAGCTTTTCCTGTAGTTTTGGAGCCTTTTCTTGCTGCCACATATCATTGGCTTATGTATGACTTAAAACTCCCCTGGAAAATGCTTGTTTCTGTGATGTTTTTTTCTTTCCTCTAACTGAACAGAGCTGCGAATAGTCCAATGAATGCTGTATGCTCTAATTGGCCTTTTTCTTGGGTTGGTGATGGGAATCACTTGCCTTCACTGGCTTCTCACTTGCTTTTCTGTTCTTTGAATCCTTCTGACATAGTGTAATTACAGCATGTTAGGTCTTTTATATTTTAATATGTCCTAAAAGTAATAGCCTTCTAGTTCTGTTGTACTAGCTGTTGGTGTCCTAGGAAGTGTTGGAAGAGCCACTCAGACTCAGATATCAAAGAAAATTTCCTACTAGGTTTGTACAACTTCTGTAAATACAATTCAGAGGAAAAGTTGATTTTCTTGTGCAGTGCTGTTGATATTTGTGGAAGAGATATTATTAATGTTTTGAAATACTGTGTAACAGATCTCTTTCATATTTGCAAAAAGTGTGGAAAATAAAACCAAAACCCAGTGTATCCAAGTCTAAATACTTGACATTTTTTAGTTTTCAGAATAAAACAAATTTTGTTGCTAAGAAAGCATGCTAGAAAACACTTCAAAACTACTAACTTCCAGTCTTTATTTGATGTATCTGTAGTATAAGTCAGTGTTTTCTGGCAATTTTTTGAAGAAGACATTTGCATCTACACTAGCAATTTAATATGATGCTTCAGCTGAGTACGCCTTAAATGGTGGACTAATAAAGTGGTTTTAAATGGAAATTGAAATTATGTCTTTAAAGAAAATTATAGTGATTATCTCTAATACTTTAATAAGTTAAATAAATATTTGCTTAGGGAAATATGTACAGGATGGAAAAATTTTCTAAACAGTTTCAGAAATACCTGTCTGCCTTGTAACACATGCAGGGGCTTGGATTATTTCTGAGACCATAGAAGATTCAGCCTTGCCCAGAGGACTGAAACATATCAGTGTCCCAAAAGATAACATTGTCCAAGAATGAGTAACAGCTCTCCTGATGATCTGAAGAGAGGCTGTCTTGGCGGGTGAAAAATCTGTCAGAAGAATTGCCAATTCTAAGCTCTGGGAGCTTGATTATTCTAGAGTTACTTGCAAAGGAAATTCTGTAATTTAAAAACAAGGAAATCCCAATGGATCTTACTTTGACATTTTGTAAATCAACTGTACAACTGTGTTTATGAAAACTGTGCAATGCTCTGATGTTCTATTATTTTGTAAGGGTTAGAGATCATGGCTATCAGTTTTCAGGGGTTTTGCTCTGCAGCCATAGGGTCTGTTTGCTTGAAAGGTGGGAAAGCATGCTGAAAAGACTGCAAATCTCTTCAAAAAACATTTAATTAAACTTGTTTGTTCATTATAGAAACAGAAACTGCACACTGCTCTTCCTGAAGCCTTTCTTCATTATTATCTCTGGAGGTGCTATCTTCGATTTGCAGTAGCAGCTTCTATCAAGGTCTGTGTTGGTGTAAAGTCTGTTTGGAATAGCAGTTCTCAGTGGTCAAAGGGTACTTTTGACCCCACTTGCTGGCATGTAGCTAGTATGATATTGAAATGAGGTAGCCAGCAAAAGGATGAAGGACCACAAAGGGTGGGATATGCTAGTTCTGGACTTGCAGTTTAAAGAACGTTTTCTCTGGGAGAATAAGCCAGAGGTGTGGAGGCCTCTTCCCTGGTGGGGGGATGCTGTTCCCCGCCTCTGTAGTGCTGACAAGGAGCTTTTCTCACTCTCCTGATGCTGCAGTAGTATTGTGCCTTTTCACTGGAGGCTGTTCTGAAGAGTTGGTGGGTTTTTTGTCTTTCTTTGCAAAACTTAAGTGACTTGCATGATTTTGACTGAAGTTAAATCCTGGTGGCCACTATGGCCTGAGGAGGCCTCTTGACTGGAAGGACCATTAGACCCACAACTAGCAATCACTCTCTCAAGTGTTCTAAAACTGTGTTGACCTGCCTGCTTGGCTTTGAGGGATATGAAAACTTGTCTGAGATATGACAGCCCAAGAGGAGGTTAGCCAGTGTCTCAAGTGAACAAACTTGTGCCCAGATTAACACAGGAGTATTTTGGATAGAAAAGTTATAGATGGAGAAACTTTTTCCTTCATATGGTAGCAAAAGTCAAATGTACATAAATTCAAAGGAATATTCCTGCGTCTGGTGTCATTGGGACAGGGAAACCCAGAGCTTGGCTACTCTAGAATACAAAAGGAGCAGTGCTATGTCACAGGGATGAGGGAGACTTCTGGATGGAGGAGCAGGGAGACACAGAACCACGGGAGTGGTAAATGAAGGTGCAGATTAGCAAGAAAGGGATTCTGGAAGTATCCAGTGTGGGAGGGCTCAGGAGAAGCATATAAATGAATGGAGAAAGAAATCATGATATAGCGAGAAAGAGGTGCATGCACAACAGGTTGCTGGTTATAACTTCAGCTCATCCTTTCAATCATTCAGCTTTGTTTTTTTGAATAAAGAACTGTTTGTGGCCTGATTGCTGGCCTGTTCTGCAACTTTTTATTGCAACCAAGGGAGAAATTACAGTTATGGCTGCAGCATCCTATAGAAATATTTGAGCTTCCTAAATGCTAGCTGACTCAAGTACTAGAAGCAATCTTTCCCCAAGAGTTTGGAGACCAACCCAGTAAAATTTATTTAGCAGGGCAGGTTGTTAGTGTTTTGCAGCCTTTGCAGGGCTTCATGCTGCTGTGACCAGCCTACTAAACTAGGTGGCTTGGACTGAACTATGTAACAGTGATGGCCTTTGCAGAAGAGTCTTGAATGAAATGTCTTCTTCAGAACCAACTTCTACATGAGGGCAGGAGGATCTGCTGTGGCTTTGAGACTGATGAGGTCAACGAGCAGAGGAGTTAGACTTCCAAAATTATTGGGGGTTGAGCAGATTTCAAGGAAGCTTCTTGGCCAGCATTGACGTGCTGTGGCGCCCCTGGGACGTTCTCATGGGACATTCTTATTCTCTGTTTTGGTGCAATGTCCAGCAACAAGAGCTTTGTATTTGGTTGAGCCTAAAGCATCAAATTAAGAAACATCATGATGATTTGTAGCTTGATACCAGCTGTTGTTCATAGAATTACTGAGGCGGGTGTGTTGGTCGATACGCCCTGGTTGGGCGGCAGGATGAGAGGGTGGAATACTCCCTTCCCCTGGCCCCCGGGAAGGCTCAAGGGTAAAAAGAACCCTTGGGAAAGTGGGTGGCAGCAGGGAATTCCAGCCCAGGAGAAGATGGAGGTGTGCCGCAGCATGCCCCTCACCCCGTCAGAGGTGGCTGCGGCCACTCGGCCAGGCCCGGCTCAGCACCCTGACCCCCACCCCCCCGGCCCAGTCCCCCCGCCCGGGCTGGGCTCTGCCGGGTTCTGCCGGGCCCCGCTCTGGGGCCTCCGTCCCGGGCAAGGAGCTGGCGTGCCCTGGGCCCTCCGGCACAGGCCCTGGGGGGGTAGATGTGGGGAGAGGCGACGTGGAAGATGCTCGTTTTCTCTGTATTCCTGCTCCCTTGTGTACGTGAGTGTAGAGCCTGTTAATTCTTACACCTGCAGAGATTTGCATGCAAGGGATAACATCAGCTGATAGACGTGGAATTTATAATAAATAATGAGCCTGTTTAACCAAGCAGGAAACAACTGGTTCGTGAGAGTGCGCAGCGCACTGATTATAGGAGAGGTGGAAAATCCTGGTTGTGGAAAACCTGCATAATTCCAAAGAAGTAGAGAGACTGGTGAAGTCCCATTCCCTTTCAGAACCTAGGTTCTACAGAAAATTTGGAGCTGAGGTTTTCCGATTAGTTCTGCATCTAATTGACCTATCTGATCTTCTTGCTTACTCTCTCCACGCTGTGCAGCTGTTAATGGGGCTCCCAGCTCCCAGAAGAGTGCACAAAGGGCACTTATATTTTGTACACTCAGCTTTCTGGACACATGCTTTACAATATGAACACCTGTGTGTATCTGAGTGCTGGCCTCCCTCTCCTGAAAGCACAGATGTCATGCTCAGAAAGGGCACTTGCTGAGTTTGTGCTGCAGAGTAGCATGGAACCAAATGAAGGCAGCTTTTGGAAAGCTTGGTGCAAGAATCTCTCTCTGCAGCTCTGACATGCCTTGGAAATCAGATGGAGTTGTTCACTTTACTACTGAGGGCCCGTTGTGCCCAACTAGCTGAAATCAGGGGCAATTTTTTGCTGGACTTACCAGACTGGATGTTTCTCTCCCTCCCATCCCTTGCTTTGGTCTCTTAACTGAGAGGAGATAGCCAAGGTCCTATGTGTAGTGTAATGTGAGTGCCTGTTGCAGCTACTCTGTTTGCCAACATTGTGTCTATTCACCATCTCTCAGAACTTGGTGAGTTGCTTGGAGAAAGCTGCTCCTAAACTTCCAGGACAGGTCTTCTTCCTAGTGGGAGTGCAAGGAAAGGCCTTGCTCTTCTGAAAGTGTCACTTATCTGCCTGTTAGAAATAGGAGGTGTTTATTTTTCAGACCTCTGCTTTTCTGGCAAAGTTGGTTAAAATTGGCCAATGGCTTCAGAAGTTACTGGAGAAGAAGGAATTTATAATCAGACACAGACAAGCTGGCTTTATGTGACTGTGTGAGCCTCATTTCTTTAGGAAACCATGGTAAAATATGTGGATAAAGTTGCAGTAATATTAAGGTTAGAGTTCATACTGGCCTGTATTTCTCTCTCAATTTTTGTAGCATGACGATGTTAGTCAGCCTGGAGCTTTCTGAAACTTTTTATTCCATATGCAGAAATTTTTCAAACCTAGCTTCTCTATCTACCCTGATTCTTCCTTGCTGAGCTTAATCACTAAGTAGCAAAAGTGAACACATTAAAAATAGAGGGGCCTGTGTGGAAATGTTGCTGGCTAGATATTTTGGGTTTTTTTGTAAAAAAGCTTAATATTGGCAGAACTTTCTGATGCATTATGGTCCTAAAACAGCATTAAAGCATTCTGGCTAGATAGATTCCTTCATGGCTTGCCAGGAATCCCAAGTGCCATGATGATGTTGCTTGAGAAAGGAAATATTCTCTACATCTGGGAGCAGGGCTGTGTCCTGTATCCAGCACCGGCAGGGAGAGTGTTAACTGCCTTCTCTCAATCTTATTTTTTCATTTAAACCCTGTCTGTTGGACTATAAGGTGGCTATAAGGACTGCAGAGACTTAAGCATAAGGGAAAGAGATGGAAGTATTTCAAGGGCAAGAAAAAAAGTGCTGCTTGACATCTGTGGATTTTGTTTGCAAGGTTGAAAGTAGGTAGAATTGCCCACATAAGAATCAGTTCTCAGGTTTTTTCTTGCCACAGTGTATCAAAGAGGTACAGAAGGGATGAATGGAGAGGTACCTATCTGGTCATGGTTTCGTCATCAGGTTCAGTGTATGTGGGGAAAGGCAATCCCTTTGTGTGAAGTGTAACCTTTAGCAGGCTTTGGCCTTCTATACTGAATAATGGGATGATAGCAGATGTGGCAGGAGACATTCAGGCTTATTTGTTCCTACAAATGAAACAGCTCTAACCGGGGAAAAAAAAGAAGCCTTAACAGAATTAGCTAAAAAAAAATGTGTCAGACAAAATTGTGCTTTGAATGCATTATAAGAGCTTACTGTTTTGCAGTGAGAAAAGACAGTCAGGTGTTGATAGCATGTAGGAGGCAAGAGCTGTTATTAGCGAGTGGGAAGAAACACATTGAGTGTGGTGTGGGAGTAGGGCAGATGGGAATGAATCTAGAGGCTCTTTTGGAATTACTCATATTCTGAATCATCTTCTTACAAACTTACTCTCAAAGCCTCCAGTGCAGAACACCATCATCCTCCGAGGTCCCACAATATTGCCATGCTGAGCATGGTACTGAGAGGATGTTGAGTCAGCTTTGTGTGCAATAGTAGTAGATGTTCAGTGAGAAGTTTAAGTAACTACTTCAGCCAAGTAGGTTATGACTACAACACACAGGTGGGATGCATGCACATTAATTTAAGCCCTCTGTGGGATGAAAAAATGGTAATACATTGTTATTAAGGTAGTTAGGAGTGTCTGTGCAGGGCCATTAATAGAACAATTTCCACGCTCATCCACTTGTGAATGCAAAGGTTTTGTGGCCAAGAGTCTAGCTGTGCATAATACTTGGTGGGAGCCATGAAAGCATGTCTGAATGGCCTGAGATGTGCCTGGGAAAGTCTAATGAGAGAGCTCCTCCTTGGACATGACATACATGCTGTGTGCTCTGACTGGAGACATATGGTGATGGTATTAAAAATCTGGTCCTGGCCTGGCAGACTGTGGTTTTGCCTACACCATGTTTTGAGAGGCACTGCAAGCTGTCTGCCCAGGCTCCAAACAGCCACAAAATGAAGGAGGCAACAGATGGACTCAATCCAGCAAGTTTGGTACTGGGGGTGTAGGCGTACCCAGACTCACAGAAACGTGAGCATGCCACAGTCAGGGAGTTGAGAGGCCTGTGAAAAGTGGCAGAGCTGCTAAATAAAAGCCTTGTACCTCCAATCATTTGGTGACAATGAGACAGCTTAGTGGCTTGGGAAAAACATCAGCAGCAGGACTTGCCCAGGACTCCCCGACCTCCAGGGCTGTACCTGGTGTTTGTACACTTGTGCTGAGGATCTCCTGAATTGTGTCTCTGGCAGTATCTTTTACCAATTGCCACTTTAACTTGCCACCACACAATAGGGAAGTTTTAGAAGAAACTTTTTAGAGACAGGTCTGTAGAGCAAGTTTATGGCTTTCACCAAGTGTACTGTGCTTTTTATGCTGAGCTATGTCTTAAAACATGCTTGACAATCTGGAGAAAACAATGAAAGCTGTGAGGATGTTCTCCCTTTATCTTTTCCTGGCCTCTTCAGGAAGAGCACTAATAGTAACTGGGTTAATGCCTGGCTTCTGCTGGTACATTAGGGCTGCCCAGAGCCAGCTACAGAGTCTCCCTTTAGATATTAAAGGTAGGCACATTCTTGGCAAATAGAAAATACCAACGGAAGCAAATTGATAGAGTTCTTAACACAATGAAGCCTGTTCTCTGGGCTTGTCACAAATCCATTAACTGCTTCACTAATGAATTCTAATTCTGAATTTTTCTGATCATATTCTAAAAGAAAAGAATATGTAATTTTACGAAACTACTGCTTGCAACTATACACCTTCCCATTTGTTGCCTTTATTTGTTGCTGAATGTGCTTGTAGCTATATTTTTACTGCTGCTGCTTTTGTCTACTAATCTAGTTTACCCCCGAAGGACTAAAGAAGATTTATTTTACAAATTTACACTTGAACTTCCTAGCACAAAGCAGTGGTTTTGTTCTCAGGTTTCAGGAGTGGTGATGAAAGGTATTTCCCACAACACTTGTGAAATTTAAATGAAAATGAGTCTCTGCATTAAATTTTTATTGCACTTCATATGTTGTATTACATTTATTGGATATTCTTTCTGAGGCTTATTATGGTGGGATTGTTTGGTATTTCCTGACCTTTGTCATTAATTTTGACTCAGATACACACATTTATGTAATGTTTATCTATATACATGGATAGGTAGCTAGCTAACTAAATAGTAATATATTTATAGTTTGTTTCTGGGCAATTGTTGCCCTATCTGAATAGTAATAGAAAAAAAGAAAAAGATAACAGGAAAATATATATTCATTTCCAAGCTATCAGGTGGCTGAAAAGTGGGGACAGGAGAGAGGAGGCAAAAAGGAAGGAAGGAATCAGTTAATACTCATAGCAGAGAGGTGAAAACACGCATCTTAAAAAACTAGTAAAAGCTGTAGATTCCTTCTGTGTTTTTCTGAAGCCCTGAAACAATTTAAAATATGAAAAACTTAGGCTAATTGAGAGCATTATATTGATTGGCCCCAATTTTCTTTCTTCCTTTGTTTTCAATCCAGCCTCTCTCATTATAACCCCTTAAAATAAATAAATAAAACCTCTCTATAAATATCTGAAAGAGTCATTCTTATATAATAGTCCTTTCTTGCAGCAAAATTTATCATTATAACAATACTGTAGTAGTTTTGCTGGCAGAATCACAGCCAATCAAAGCTATTACAATAATGGAACATTTCATGGTTTTGGAAATTAAATGTGTAACCATGGCACTGAAATGTCTCTTAAATCATATTTGGAGATGTATTTTTCACCAAATGATTTGCACATTATCTCATTCCATCTGAATTTTATTTTCATCAAAATTACACCATCGATTTTTTGTCTTTTTTGTTTCTGCAGCAATTTTGCAATAGAACATCCCATCTGCTTTCACTTTTTGGAAGTTTGATCATATTTGTTCAAGAAGCAGATCTAAACCTTGTTTTATCATGAGGCATAATTTAACAGCTGACTAATGGTCAAACTGTAAATTATGCTGTAAATAACTAGCATGCTGAGTTGCAGGAGTGAGTAATACTGTTATCGGAGTTAGTAGCTGTACTAGTTTCAGTACATAAGAAAGTGGCTAATGTAGTCATTGTTCCAAGCCTTGGATCAGCTCAGTGCATGTGAATCCTCAGGAGTTTTACCTGTTGAAGAATCATGGGAACCTGGCATTTTTGAGTAAAAAAGGGTAGAAATCTGCAGGTGTTTGTTAGCTGTACACATACTGAGTATTTCCTGAGGTGTTTGCATGCACCACCTGGAAGCTGGTTTTGGTACTGAACTAAAGGTATTCTCATCTTTGCTATGAGCTGTATTTGTTTCCTGTTTGGGGGAACTTCATAAAGTTTTTTAGTAGAGCTCTCTGGACAGTTGGAAGGAAAGATAAAAAAGAAACTGAAAAACACAGAGAAAATGAAAATATGCAGAGGAGATAAAAACATATCTGTGGTATGACCACAGACTACATTTGAACTTGTAGAGCTCAGATGGAATATCTTTCCACTGGAGAACAGCATTAGTAAAATCAGTGTTCGCAAAGTGTTCACATGAATATATAACTTTGGACAAAATGTTGAATGAGGAAATGAAGTAAATTCTCATCTTGGTTCTCTTGCTTTGGTCATGAGATAGTGTTTTTTCAGCCTCAAAACTTTTGTTTATATGAATTTTAATAAATTTTGTGTGGATAGGAAAATATATTAATTTAACTTGCATTTCAGCAACATTCTCAAAATGAAGTGACTAAATTTAACCGAAAAAATTAGTGATATCAAGATATATGGATTTTTCTAGACATGTGTCCTACCTGTGAGAATGCCAGTGGCTTGGGTGTAAGCTGGGGCCCAGACACACTCAGTGTAGTTCCTGCTGGAAGGTAGGTGCAGACACACTAGGCAGGGTTGGTGAGAGTTGTTTTTGTGAAAAAGATCCAGGTACATCAGAAGAGCAGCAGGGTTTATTAGTTTGGGCACAGGTTCACCAGAATAAAGCTCTTCTAGGCTGGTGCATCACAGGCTGCGATGTGAAATCAGGTAGACTTACCATCAAGGGTCACTGTCAGCTTGGGGAGTTCCTCACCTTTGATGTAGGGATTTGAATGCTATTGCAGGGCACTGGCCCTAGTGATGGGGTTGTTGGCTGCTCCTGGGGCATGATTTCTCTGATCAGAAATCCCATCTTGAACCCAAGAAAATATTCCAGACAAAGTTAGTGTGTATATTCCTGCCAAAAGCTTTGGTTTCAACTAATTGACATTTTCTTTTGAAAAACAACTTTGTCAGAAAATGACCAACCAGCTCTGGTTTCACACCCTCTGATCTGTCTGTCATCTTTGATCTGCTTAATGAAATCAGGGTTCCAGTAGTACTTGCTGCTGGGCTTTTAAGAATCTTTTAAGCTGCCTTCTGCTTTCGTCTAGATTTCTCTCTTACTCGACTCATCTGCAGCTATTTTTCTCTCCTTAGGGAGAACCCTGATCCTGTTTCAGTCTCTTTCACAAAGGCTGCCTGCTGGTGTGCTGGCTTTTCTCTCTGCAATTTTTCACTAGAAGTGCCCATAACTAAAATGTAATGGGAAACCTATTTTCAAACTCAAATCAGGATTACGCTGAGATTCAGGAAAGGTTCAGATCATGATTTCTTATGAGATCTGGATCTGATTCCTGAATCCTCTGTTTGGTTGGTGCTTGCAGCACTGTCTGCAAACCAGTACTCATAGGTAATTCTAGCAACCAAGCCACTCATTATTCTGACTTGTCCTGGGCTAGATTTTGCTCATTGTGATGCCTACTCTTTTTTGGAGGCTAACTTATCCTGGTTTTAAAATTAATTAAAAAATATTATCTTTTACTCTGGTGTTACAGCACCCTATTCCCCAAATAGATGGATTCTTGTACATTTTGGTGTTTGGAACTGTCAAGGATAACTTCTTTATATGGTATTTCATGTTGAAAAGGATTAACATATTATGGGTAAGGGAAATACAGGGGTTGTTCTGGATGTGGTGTGCTTCAGTGAATAAAAGCATTTGCAAATCTACTTGCTTTGATATAGTAGATTTGCTAGAACATTTTACACATATCTTTTTCAATGTGCCCATAAGTTACACAGGGAAAAAAACAAACCTCTAACTAAAACTGGCAAGTGTTCATAAACCACAACTATTCAGTGTATTGCCTGACCATTTTAAAATGTATTTTGCACTTTTGGTAGATGTTGTAATGCATTCAGCACAGTGTGAAGTCTTGGCATAGATGCTGGGTTCTAAAATAAGATGAGCTCTGCCTTTTAAAAAAGAAATGTTTGCCTGTGAAATACCTTTGCTATTAAGGGTCTTTGGGAAGGGGGACAGGAAATGCTGATGATGCTGCCAACAGCGAGAGAATAGATTTATTCTGAATTTTAACAAATAATCACAGAAATGGAAAAAGCCCTTCTCAGTGAATGCTGGGTGGGCAGAATTTTATCTTCTTTGTGTGTTACTCTTCTTCCCCAGATACCTCTTAACAGTCAAACGTGCTCTTGGTTTGTGCATATGAATGTGGCTTTTGATTTGTTAGAGTGGACAGAGGTCTGCCCCACAACATGGTGTGTTTCTGAGATCAGTTCCTCCTCTGTCAACTGCACATCAGCAGCTCCTGGGGAACTGGGCTAGCCAGTGTCCAGGGGCACGTTCAGAAATGCTGCTGGGTTGGCTGACTCTGTCAGACCCCTTTCAGTGAGCACAGACCCAGATGAAGGCGGAGAGCACCAGAGGCTCTGGCTGACATCAGTGGGATTTGCTCACCTTTAGCAGATCTGCAGCCTTGCTCTTGGAGTCAGGTGTGAAAATGTAATCAGTGTGGTCACTGTTGTATGGGTAACACACGCGAGAGGTGCCATGAAATGTACTTGGCTCCTGCCCCTCATGTCTGTTGCAGAAAAGACTACAGAGATGCTGAACTTTTTGTAAGGTTGAGTAGGTATTAGGAAAGAGAAAGAAAAAGGGGCTTAAGTATGCCCATGCAAAACCTGTAATGAGCCCCATTTAGGTGAAATTCATGCTGTGGCAGTGAAGAAAATCTCTGAGCACAAATGAAGCACACTGAGCAATTTGCCTTCCAGACTTGGGAATTCTTTCCAGCTCATGTCAAGCTGGAGATCTATGGCTCCTTCCCAGGTTCTCCTGTGATGTGTTTTGTCCATTTGGTTTAGCTGTCCTTGAAAGAGCCTGTGGAACATCCCCATCCTCTCTAGAGAAATGAGAAGGCAGACAAAGAGCAGGGTCTTTATTCAAGTCCTGGGGTGGCTGTCCTCCAGACTCTGCCAGTGCTGCAGCTCAGGAGGAGCCGGCGGGAATTTTATAGCTGCAACGTGAGGTACTGGTGCTTGCTGGTGCACACTGCAGTGGCTGTTGTAGTACTGGGTCACACAAGTGTTAGCTCTGATCTGTTTTAGATGTAAAATACAGTACTCCTAGAGTACTCCCCTGAGAAAGAGAGAGAATCTGGAGAGTAGCTGTAACCTCTTCTGCAACAGAAGAAACTAGTTGCACCAAGTAACTTGGCCTCAGCACTTTACTGAGAATAAAGTGGTTAGTGAAATCGAAATCAGTGCTAAAATGAGGGCAGAGTGACAGGGTGTCTTTATTCTCTTAGAGTCAGCACTGACTGAGATTCTCTTTTTGGCTTAAAGTAGTCTTTCCATTATGTGCCATGAAAACAAAACGGAATGAGAAAGTATAATCAATGACATAAAATATTGCAGCCCTTTTTCTTTCTTTTTCTCCATATTTTGGTTTCTTCTTACTGCACAGTCAAGTTGCAGCTGATTGGTGTAAGAAAGCTTTCTCACGCTGAGTGCTGATCACATTTGTACTTAGACCACACTGCTTCTAGCAGTCCTAAAGGGCCTCATGTGTTCCCAGAGCTCGCTGCAGCATGTAGTGGGTCTGGCTGGCTGTGCTGGGGAGCATATGTATCTCCTTAAAGTGGCGTGTGATGTAGCTGTAATGACTGCTGTTCCTGTCTGCTCTGGGCAGCATCATGTTTTGTGCACTCCTGCCAAGGGAGGTCGGTTCTTCTGCTGTGCTTCAAGGTGGTCTCCTCATTTATATGATTTGACCCTGTTACCTGTGTTGCCCTCTCCCATGTATGTTCCCTCTCATGTGCTCCATCATGATTAGGAGTGCATGGCTAACTCTGGGAGCCAGTGAACTTTACAGTGCACCTTTGACACCAGAGTCAAATTGTGGCAGGGAAGTGGGGTGTTGCACGACCAGCATATTGTGCCAAGTCTCTGTTTGTCGTGTCAGCTCTGCAGTGTGCTGCTGCTTGCGCAGCTGCGTCGCGGATCAGAATAAAGCCCTCTTGGCTTAAATTGCTTTGTTTATTAGGGCTCCAGGGAGATGTTTTGTGGCCCTGGAAGCTTGTCTCATGTGTTTCTCTTGCAAGTGCTGTCCCTCTCTCACAGGGTATGCCTCTGAAGTCCTTCCAGCTGCTGGCTCCACCTTCTGAGGTGTCCTGCTGGGAACCTGCAACCCCATCCCTGGGTAGCATGGCAGGCAGCAGCCGGGAGCTCAGGCATAATGTCCTCCTTTGGCACACCTCCTGGGGCTCTGCTGTGGCTCGGTGTTTGTGCTTGGAGGCAGGACTGGCTCCAGAGATCTAGCCAGATAATGGCTGCCTGCAGTATGGAAAGATGTCCGTGCTTCAGAGGGGATGAATTGTGGCCCTTGAATGTATTAAGTGTTACAGTGAGGGTGTAGGTGCCTTGATGCATGACTGTACAATAAAGGGAACGTTTGCTTCTGCTGCGGTTCCTGCCTGTGGGTAAGTGAGAGCTGACAAGAGCCCTGCGGCCTGCCTGGGAGCACTCCCCAGGGCTGCCGGCCGGGCTGCCAGCGCCACACACTCCCCTGGGCACCGCGCTGAGGCTGGCCCCTGCCCAGGTGTGGTAGGGAGGGGAAGAGGGCTCCATCTGGCCTCTTCTTTGTCTTGTGCACCCCTGGGAAAGGAAAGCATGATTTAGCTCCAAAGCATTAAACAAAAAGCCCTGAAACACTATCCCTCCAGAATCGTCTAACCCTTTATGGCTTAATATAAGCATGCCTCAGGATTGATGAGGAGAGGATGTTGCTCCTGTCGGTAATTACAAGTTTGCTCCATTCAGTGTTTTCTATTCTGGTTGTTCCATTTCAGCATTTAAGCTTTGTCTTAGGTGTGTGCAAATGCTTTCTGCTGTGTCAGGACCTTTGCTTAGCTATTCATGTGCTCAAACCCTTGGTAAGATACTTATTCTTTCAGGCAGTTCAGAGACATATGTTTGGTCGCTTGGAACAGGTAAGCAGGAAGAAAGAAATCTCTTGAGATTTGATGGCATTGTATAACTGCTAAGTAACAAATACAGTTATGTACATATATGTGCATGTCCCTCTAATAATCACTGTTGCAAATGACACGGAAATAATAACAAATGAAATCTTCTAGTTAATTGCAATGGCTGTCAGTCAACCTGTCTTGCCAATGAATTTTTTTCTGTTTCAGTGATCAACAGAGAGGAGCTTCTGCCAACAGAGAGAGAATATACAAGTTTTGTTTTAAGAAACAAGATTTTGACCTGGGTGATGAAACTAAAAGGCAGAATTCTTCCGTTTCCAGACAAAACAAAGGGCATATGAGCTAACTGCTCTGTATTTCAGGCACAATATAAGCATGTGAAGCATTCGGTATATAATAGGAAATGTAGTGAGATGCAGGTGCTTTGTTTATTTGTGGATTGCAATGTGTGGATAGATAAATAAGGTTCAGTTTAGGAACAGACACTTTTGCATACTGGAGTGTTTAGAATTCAGATGAAGAAATGTCATTTAAATAGCAGTGGGTCTGCAGGACCAGGTTTGTGATATATGGAACAGATAATATTCAGTGCTACAGAGACAAGTTTACTCTTTGCAGAGTGGGGCTATACAGAGCTGCAGAGGAGCTAGCTCTGGATCAAAGCAGTATAATGCAGAGTAGCCTGAGCTCATTAGCCTGGGCATAATGCCATGCTAATATATCTATACTACTCCCAGGACCCAAGCTAATGGCTCAGCATGGTGCTATGCTGGGTACTCACACCAGCTGGTGCAGGGATTTCTGCATTGTATAGTGTAGACATGCCATAAGGTTTTCACACCAGCTCTGTAAGCAAAGAAAAATGAATAAAGAGCCAGATAGAGTCCAAGACTTTGAAAAGTAGGTTTGTTTAAATTTGGATTCCCAAATCCTTGTTCATACTCTTCAGGAGTCATCCAGTGTAGATATTATGGAAGTCAAGGACAATCTTTGCATTTCCTGCCACAGGCTTTGGATCAGACTCAAGAACTCGAAAGTCCAAAGTACCTAGTAATTCCTACCGATGTGATTTTTCAACACCATTTAATTTCAACCCTGGAAAACAGGCTTGTTGAGCTAGTCAGTCAGCTGATGTGCTGCCTTTTGAATTTATCAGGAATGAAAAGTGACTCCCAAGCTTCTACCTTTGTTCAGGGAATGCTTATATGCAATGTAAAAATAATGCCCTGTTCTCCCTCCCTCAAAAATGAGGAACAAATGGTACATGAGCAAGAAATAGGTGGGCTAGTTGATATTATTTATTTCTGGCTGAAGCTTTTTTTTTTTTTTCTTTACAAAAAAGAAAAGAAAAGTGAGAGCTAGTGTTTCAGCTGTATGTTTATTGCTATTTTCACTGGCTTGATTATCTGCACCAACTTGGTCTTCCTAAGGCTGTAAATGTAGATGTCAAAAAGACAGAAAAGAGATAGTTCACAATATAACTGTGGCCTAGATGGACTTGGGAAGCCCTGGAAATGGCAGAACTGAACCTGCTGTCATAACCAGTAAAGCCTCAGATTGCTCAGTAAAGAAGAGTTTAGGCCCAGCAGAGTCAGTGCACTATTAACTCCCAACACAGGAGTTAGTATCAGCCAACTGACATAAATGGGAAATGTAAAATCTTCCAGTGGAAGTTCTGCCCAAGAACTACAAGTTCTGGCCTAAGAAGAGCAGGAGATAGACAGTTTACATCTGAAAAGCAGTTATATATTGTATCAGAAAATGCCATACAAGCAGTAGAACTCCAGTACAAGTGATTATTATCACTGGGTGACAATAATGAAAAGTTTATAATGTCCAGTTGTAATATAAATTGTTCTAAAATGTAATTTGGAGCGATTGAAAGATTAAGTGAGGGGCTAGAAGTGTGAGGTAAGGCTATCTGGGTACGGCTTTCTATTAGGGTGTGAGGCATAAAATACTTTTTCTTTGCTAAAATTAATGTAATTTTATTTTTTTTTTTTAATATTACTGAGCACAGAGACAAGGTAGTTAAGAAATTAAATACTACTTATGCCAGTTTTACAGCTGAGGAAACAGAGGGAGAAAGATTAATTGTCAGATTTTCCTTGTAACTAACTTGTGTCCCACAGTAAGTCTAATCTGAGATTGTTGTGTATGTAGTAACACCTCAGTATTGCTCTTCCCTGTCATCAAGGTCACGGATATTGCAGTGATAAAAAACTTACTAGAAGTCAAGGCGGGTGTATTCCTGATTCCCATTCCTCTCACTCCAACAGTAATATACTTGACTTTAATATCTGCTTTTTGATTCCTTGGATGCTTTTCAATTCCTTGGAAAGTATGGCATACACTTGTGCTTTGAACTAAATGAAAACATATAATAGTATAATATACAGTGATAGAAAATGAAAAACATCTTAAATACACTGTTTTAAAATTAACAGTTGTATTTTCCAATAGCATTCCTATGATTTTGGAAATATGAAATGTACATTTCCCTTAGAAAAGTCAGTTCTGTAACACTATTCATGACTGAAGCAGGATCTATGGAAATAGCACCTGCTACAGAACTTCATGAGGTCCTAAGGTCAAATCCCTCTTGGGAAATGGTAATAAATGGTAGCTCAGCTGCTATGTTCTAAAAATATTTGTCAGAAAAAACTGTTACCTACCCAACAAAGATTAGAGGCTTCTGTGGCACAGATGGGAGCATGCAACTGTCTGATTTACCATGTGATTAAGTATGTGCCAGTTTCCAGAAACCTGTAGTCTTAAAATGCAGATCATGAAACATCAACAAAATTGTATTTGCAGTCTAAATAGAGAGCTATAAACTGTCATTGTAATAGCAGTGGATGCTAGTGCTCTAATGTGCCCCAAAGATTGTTAGGACATCTGCTATGGGACTGTAAAAAGAATTAGAGAGAATTAGAGAATATGGAAAGATGTTTTCATCAAAATAGGATTCACGATACATATTAATCTTCTACGTGATAAGAAGCTACCTTTCTGGTGTAGCCCTGATGATGACTCTAGTGCTTTGTAGCTCAAGTTCTCACTGAGCATAATATTTTTAAAAGTACCTTTGTTCATTCAGAGTATAAACTGTCTGGAATGCTTTTGATGGTTCTGTTTTTCAGCCTAAAATGCAGATTTGTTGCCACCAAGTACTTTTGGCAAACCTTTTGGCAAAACATTTTTGGAGGATTTTGAAAAAAAATCTGTGGTCTATTGCACTTTCTGACTTTAGCAGTTTGTTTACGATTTTTCATTTGAAAGCATTTTATTTCAGCATTTCCATTTAATTTAATTTCCTTAATTCTTTAATCAGTTTCCCACTTGCAGGAATTTGCAGTGGGACTCACAGGGGAAGGCCACTCCTGCCCCAATTTTCTTTCATAGGTTTGAAAATCACTTGGTGGTGTTTCTCATGGGGCAGCAAAGCTCTGGAGGTGTATGATTAAAGCAGCTTCTATTTGCCACTGAGTTTGCCTGTTAGAAGGTGTGTTGAGGGCAGAGCAAAGCTGTAGGCTTCTTTGAAAAAAGCTTTAAGGAATGAATTTAAACCTTTTCAGATTCCACAGACAGTCTTGTGGTATTCTTCTTCTCAAATGTCCCTTACTTTTTTGTGATTGCTGACTGATGACTCTGCTCTTTCCAAAGGCAAGAACGGATTGCAGAGTTCACCATGTGCCCAGGCAGTCTACTAACCCTGAAGCCATTTTGTAACATGAAATAACATCTTGTAAACCCATAGTTATCCCAGCAAAGAAAATGAGATGTTTCTTCTGCTTCTGCTGAAGAACCCTTTGAGAAGCATCATTGCCTTATTGCTCCCAGAGTCTGAACTTGAAGAGTTTTGACCAGCTGGCTGTGATGGCCATGCTGTGCCAAGACTGGAACAAGTGGCTCTGTTGTTCAAATGCATTAGGCAAAGCTGAGTCCTGTTTGCCAGTCCTGGCACTGTGGACAGACTACTTAGGCACAGTCCTTCAGTGTCCTGTAGGTGCCCATGACTTTTGGCAAATCACGTGCAGTGGCTGTCTTTCATCTGAAAGGACCATCTGCCTTATTCCTGTGTGTGACAAGAGACCCAGCAGCAGAGATGTGGGCTTGGCTAGTGAAGGGCAGAAACAGGAGGATCTGTTGCTGGGAGAGTGGGAATGGCATCTCTTTGCCTCATGCTTCTACCTCTTAGTTTTTTTTTTTTTTTTTTTCTTCTTTAATAGCTTTGTTTAATATTAAGAGTTTTGTTTACTGCTAACAGAAGATGTGTTGCTGGTACGACATCAGATAAGCAAGCGCCTTTGGAAAGAACACATACCTCCTTCCCTTTTGTTTGATTCTAAACAACATGGAGAAGAAAGTGGTTTTGCACTACATTTTGCTGACTTAATGTGTTCACTTTCAGAGAATTAACGTCACTGCTGTTTCTGCTTGTAACAAATTTGCTGAGGTTTGGGAGAAGGTAAGCAGGGGAATGGTGAGAACAGGAGATGCAAATATTTATTCTCCTTTTAATCATGGTTTTTCATTTAAAATGTGCTAAGCAGCAATTGGTTTGGAATTTACTTTACTTTGCTTACTGGTACATGAGTCTCAACAGTCACAGAACAATCCTATGAGAAGATTTTCTCTCATTTGGATCTGAGATGAGCTATACTGTATGGCATACTCCACAGAGCAATAGAAGTTAGAGGTAGTGGGTTTCATTTGCTCTTTAGGTAATCAATTTAGAAATAAAAAATAATGTCTGAATCAATTTGACTCCAGAATGATTGATTTCAGAGTGACTTTAGAAGCATAGTAAGAGTGGTAAACAAGGGATCCCCTAGATAGCCCATCTAAAAAGCAGCAGTAAAGAAAGGAGATGAAAAACAAACCAAAAGCTGCTGGTGGTGTGAGGGGTGTCAGCAAGTAAACTTGTGGCAGATGCATGTGGGATTTTCATAAAGGAGTGAGAGTAGTGGTGTCTTCCACTAAGGATCAGAAAAATTTTTGAACTGGATCTTTCCTGTGCTAGCAGACATCATTACGCCATGATCAAGCCTTTGTGACTCCTGTTGTGCTCTTAGCTGGTGTAGTCCCTTGTTCCCCTGGATATGGGGAGGCAACTGAAAAAATTAACTTAGTGAACAACACTGTAACGATTTCAAAACCACACCAGTTTAATTAAAATTTAATTTTTCTTACAAAAGATTTCTTAAATAGCATAAAATCTGAAACAAAGCCTTGTATTCTCCTTCTCCTTTGTAGAATTGTGGAGAACATTGGCTCCTGAGAGAAAACATATTTCAAAGCTGGTCAGCAGCCCGAGTGCAACTACCTTGGGACTGCCTCCTTCGGGCTGTGGAGGCAGGTAGGACCATTGGCACCCTGGGGCTGCTGCTGCCCCTTCCCAGCCCCAGCCCCCACACGGCTGCCCTCCCTCTCTTCAGTAGTGAACTCTATTAGATAAGGTGAGATGGGTCAGAAAATGAGGCATTAAAAAGCCAGCTTGATATTGATATCAGTGCAGTGGGTGTCCTGGCACTGAAAAAGGACAGTTTTCAGGGTCACATCGCCAGAAATGTTGCTCACATTTTGGAGAAGATGGCACTAGTTCATGTTTTTCCTATGCCATTGGGAGCTATTACTGTAGGGGAAGCTGGCAGCTATATTTTGTTTCCTCTTCATTCTGCTGGATCACATCTACTCAACCTCAGCTGTATTTGTGTAAATATGTATATATACATTTGCATACATTTGAATCTGTTTATCCCATATGCTATTCTTAGATGTCAGAATGAATTAAAGAAAAAGAACTAATGCAGAGTTAACAAGAAGTTTTAAGATTGTTTACTTTTTATATATTTAAACCATGAAGAAGTAATTGCTTACTTGAAAGTATCCAGTACTAAGGTGTTCAGGGATTATTGTAACCTGCAGTTGTGTCTCTGCTTATTTAACAATATAGATGAGGTAAGACGTGATGAAGAGCATTAAAAGATTATAGTGCAATAGCATTATAAAATACTATTTAGAGATCTGAAGACCTTAACTGAGGAATCAAATGAAAGGGTCTGGATTTCATACTCTAAACTTCTTACCTTTCTTACTGATGTTTTTCATGTCTGTTCTTTTTTTGAAAGTTTGACATATTTGGCGGTTTTGTGAGTGTGATCCCTCTTCCTCCCTACTGTTGTCATATGTTCAAAGTGTCATTTTTTTATACTGACTGAGCTTACACTGAAATTTCCTGTATATATCCAAAATACTGCAAAAGGATGTAGGTGTATGTGAGAGTCTGTCCCAGAAAGCTTCTAATATGGCAATTTTGCATACGGATTTTAGAGCTTTCCACTATTTTTCCCCCAACAAGGTTAATTAAAGAGTATTTTAGCTACATTCTCTTGGAGTGAAGATGCCTATGCACATCAGTTAAAAGTTCCCTTTATCTTAACAGTTTTCTTCTCACTTTCTTAAACGCCATTATGAGAAATTTTTACACCTACCTGCAGACCTGCTAAGGCACTGTATGAGTTTGAGAAATCAAATCCTCAAAGGCAGAGACTTGCCCAGATTCTGGAACCTCACTCTTCTCTCAGTGGGGCCCTGCTTCTGCAGCAGGATCTGCTGGCAATAAAAGGGAAGACAGTTGAATCTGGTTGGGGCTCAGCCCACTAAAGGCTCTAGATCTGGAATAAAATTTTGATTTTTATTCTTTTTCTGAGCTCAAAGTTCAGGGTTATTTGGATTTAAAGGGTTTGGTTTGGCTGATTCCAGGCTTTATAAACAATATTCACATCTCTGGTTGCTTCTCTAGTGGCCACTGATACCCTCAAAAGGAGTACTGGCATATGCAGCAGTTGTTGTTTTGGCAGTAGTTAATGGTCAGCAGGCAAGGTTTACCTGTGCTTAAAATGTGAAGTTTATGTTGAGGATTTTGGAAGGGTCTAAAAGAGTTAGCCAATACATGAAATTTGAGGAGAGCTTTGTGCCAATGCTCCTTGTGCTTCCTTGAAAGTCCCAGTTTAGCTTACATCATTCTAGCCTCCTGGGCTAGCGTGGTGATGAATCACTGTGAGAAACCAGACAGAGTTGCTGATAGAATTTCCACAGAAACCCATGTTGAGGAAATACGTGGAATCAATACATTGCATAGTTTCCTTGGCCAGCCCCCCACTGTGGCTATGTTGCCCACTTTTCAGGAAGCAAAAAAAGTCTGGGGCACATTTCTGTGAGGCATGGTTCAAAATGTTTTTATATCTATGATGTTAAATAAAGATGCTCACTTGAGCATTTTGTTTTGGCTGAGTCTGCCCTTTCAGGATGCATGTGTAACCTCTTTGTGAATTACTGAAATAAGGGAATTGCCTAATGTGAAAGAGAAATTCCACAAATATGAAACCCTTGGAATGTTTTCTACATCGGCCATTTCCTTTTTCGCTTGTGCAATGTGTATGGATTGTCAGCATGATGTGGTATGTGGTAACCATTGCGTGCAGGAGGCTATTAATCTTCTTGTTACAGTACTGTGTTAATAGAAGATTTGGGAGAGCAGTGGAATTCTGTTCAAACACTCTCAGCTTGTAATACTTATCTGCCTATATGGATCCTTTATATGAACTCACAAACCTGAAACTACTTCCTATATGTGTCAGCATGTTCACCCTTTCCTTACACTCTTTGGGTAAACAGTAAGCTCATGGATCTTGACAGTCTTTATTGATATATTCCCCTTATGAGGAAGGGGGTTCATATTGTCCTGTGTGTGCTCAAGGTAAAGACTGTGATGGAAACAATTAATTCTGATCTACCAGCTATGGGATTTAAATGCCTGGGGGTGTGCGCTGTACTTTTAGATACTTAGGTTTTGAATTTGTTACTTTATAGATGAAGATTTCATTCTCCATCAACTTGCTGGACAGTAAAGCTTGCAGAATAAACATTTGTTATAGTGCAGTTTAAGTTTAAATAAGCACTTAGCCAAAAAGGAGGGAAGTCTGAAAGGCAAAAACATTGGAAGAAAAGTGATTTATTAAACTTTTTATTTCCACTGTCTTTGAAATTATAAGCTATCACATTGTATAGGGTTTTTTCCCTACAATACTAATACTCCCTCTGGTTAGGGTATGCTTTTTTTTCCTACAGTGTTTAAAGTCTGAGGTTTTTAGCAGTTTAATCCAAACCAAAGCATCTTTATCATGGGACTTGCCTTAATTCTCTCTTAGATGCTTTTTTCCCTGTATGCCAAATTAGATATCATTCCAAAGGCATGCATTCTTAATTAACATTTTTTTAATCAATGACTGGGTTCTCAGGAGGATTTTTTTTTCTATGCATCATTATTTTTCTCTTTCCACAGCAACTTCACAAGCAGATTAAATAAACAGAAAGAAACACTTTGTGGATTTTTCTTGTGACAGCCTGCAAACCTGTGAACTTTTTTATTTATTTTTAACTTGAAGCTGCTAATTGTAGAACTGTATAATTAATGCATTATCCACGACAACAAGGTTACATAGTTTGTGTTTAGCAAACACGCTTTTTCTGGAGGGTGGAAAAATACATAGTGAAAACTTATGGAAACACTAAGCTGTTTTTCACCACTCTGCATGACAGCCAGTCTCTCAACCATCATTAGAGTTGTGTGCCTAATCAGGCTCTGAAAAGGTACCCTGAAAATTGGCTGAAGCCCTGGTATCATCGTCTGAGTCCACAGCTTGAACCTTGTGGTTTAGCCTTCCAAGGTACACTGTTACAGCCAGATATTCTCAGAACTGGAATGTTTGCTCTGCTAATTGGCACATTCCTACTTAGATTTGGTAGGACATGCTGATTTGTAACATGACTCACAAATTTACTTCTTAGTGGGTAATTGCCTCAACTTTCCCAAATCTTTCTGTTCACCAGCCTCCTTTCTTTATTGTGCTTGTCTACTGCTCTTTCAGCATTTGTAATCTTTTTTTATTAGCTAGACATCCTTCTGATTATTTCACATGTTTTTCACTGGTTTGAGAATTTCTTTGCTCCCTGACCTTTTTGAAAATCAAGTATGTGTTGGCATATGCTGGAAATGATGGAATGATTTCCTTATAGCTTGCAGCAAATTATGTTGTATCAATGCTGACTTTGTTATTGAAGTTGTAGAAACATTTTTAACAAATTGGTTGATGCTTTCTGTATTCAGAATTCAAATGCAGTATGTCTAGAGACTTCTCTGTGAACTGAACGCTCGGTAGCTCCAGAAATAGTGTGGCCTCTTCCGGTATGAAAATTAGAAGCTGGCACATGACTTACACAAGTCTTAATGGATCTGTCAGTTCAAAGAAATGGTTGTAAATACCATCGATTTGACTGAATTGGTCTTTTTGGCAACTTCTGTTCATGTCATTTTTGCCCCCTCACTCCTGATTATTTCATTCTCTTGTTTTTAAGATTTTAGTGAAAGGAAAATCATACTACAATTCTTGGATGAGTTTTGCAGTTATTGCAATTATCATTAGACAATCATTGATGCCTGGAGTTTCTTTGGTGAAACTGTTATGTCACTGTTCCATAATGAAGTGCCTGCAGGAAAACACTTCTACTCTCAGGCAAAGTTTTCGCTGCATTTGCTCTTTCCATGCTTACATGAAAGTGCTGAAAACGAATCAGGTGGCTTCGAGACTGGTGAGGTTTTTTTTTCTTGTCCTAGCAATTTTCTAATGCTTACTTTGATCATCTTTTACCAGAATGACTTATTTGGTGTGCCAAGCTTTGCTCATCAACAGTTAGTGTGTGCAGGGAGCCACTAAGTAGCACTGTGGGAGAAGGGAAACCTCACTCTACTCCCTTCCTATAATTGTATGTCTATAATTTGTTGCCTTTGAGAACTGTCTTATCACACCATCGACTCATTAGTGGTTTAATACAAGATAAGCTTATTAGAGATAATCTGTTTACTGAATGTCCTTACCACAGAGCAATCTAGTTAACAGCATCTTTTGAAGCTTTGTCTTCTGGATATATCTTTTAAACTGATCCCTGATTATTTATCTATATCTTTAGATCCTTTTCTTTAGACTTGTATCTACTTAGGCATAAAATTACAGCATTGGTTGAATACACTGATAAATTAAATACTCTTGTCAGGAAATAAGGCAAGGCAACATCAGTTTATAATGGACTAGTCAGGGCAAATAATTCCATCTGTTCATAGTTGTTTAGAATTAAAAATAATTTTCAGTATTATTGGGGTAAGACTTTTCTAAAGACCTACTCTTCCACCAGATATTGCCACCATCTCAGCAGTGATTATCATACAACAGTTTGGATGTCGAGATGTTTCCTGTCCAACATGCTGGCTTCCCTGAAAATCTGGACCACTGATTAAGATGTACAGAAGAGGAAATGGAGCCTGAATATTCATCCTCAAATGGCTAGGTATTACTGGAAAATACTTACTAGCCATTGTATTAAAAAAGATGAGATGAGGAAAGTGTAACAAAAGAAAAGCTGAAGAAGAAAAGATAAAAGCTCTGAGAAATGTAATAATAGTGAGCCTGTTTTTTCTTTGGATCTTTCTGACCATAGGAACTGCTCAATGCAATTCTGCCTTGATAGTTCAAACTACTCTACATGTCTATCCTGACACAATAGCAGCTCCACCAGTTACCGCAGAAGGCAATATTAATGTGGATCATGCACAGATGCTTTGTATTTCCTCTTTCTCATGGCAGTTTAGATGTGTTTAAAACACAACTACATTTTGTCAAGCCTTTTCCCTTCATAGGAAAGAGAACCTCAGACTTACCAGTAAAAACAGTGTTTAAGTTTCTTAGGAAATTCTGTTTTCTACAAAAAGCCCCAAGTTTGAGACAAATAGACAACTGATGACACTTTTCCTGTGATAAAGTTATAAAGTGAATGTGATTTACTGTTTTAAAAACTGTATTGTACACTGTACTTGCTTAACTGATCCTTTTGCTTTGATGAAGCCTGGGTGCCAAGGATCTAATGAACCTGTCTGAAACCTCCCGAGGCACTAACAGATTTATATGCTACACTTAGACTAATTTTGCTTCAGTGATTACTGTATCTGGTCAGGTCTTAGCAAGTGATAAGAAGTGAAACTGCTGTACTTGGAGGGTATTGTGTCTCAGGTGCAAGGCATACTAGATAACGTAAAATTTAATAATGTCTTGTAAGCAAAATCTAGCACCTTGTCAAATAGAATTTTTATTTTGGATCTTCCCTAATCTCCTTTCCTTTTTACATGGCATTATTAGCTGCATTCACAAAAGCAGGTGCTAGAGAGATTAGGCTGAAGTTGATACATGTGTACCAATGTGCTACTAATTCAGATAGTGTTCAAAAAATGAACAGTAAGATCTTTCAGTAGGAACAGCTTACTTTGTAACATCATAAGCAAATTCCACAAAGTTCATTCTTTGTAATGGAAAATATATGCTTTATAAGGGGTGCTGAAACTTTTGTATACATCAAGAGAAAAAAAGAAAATAAACATTTCCTTGCCAGTGTTTTTAGAAATGTAGTGCTCCATTCTTGCTGGTGCGGACTGAGCATTGCTACCCCAATTAGAATATGGTTGCTACATGCTGCAGGAAAGTGGAGAAGCATTTCTTTGCAAGCACTTTAAAGCTGCTATTGAATTTCTGTAAGTCCAGAGAAATCTAGTACCTCCAGCCTGTAAAACAAGCTTCTCTATTTGGCCTCATTCATGTTTAGTCTGTTTTTTCTTGGCAAAAGCACTTCAGTGACGGTCTCCACCAGATTGACACTAAAGTGTTTTCTTTACTTGCCATCTGTCTGGACTGATTGGAAAAAGTAAAGTGGGGCTTGTTTAGAAAAATATATAAGCAGTTCATTTGGCACAAAGTTTGCTATAGAAGTATGAAAAGCAGCTGGGTCCAGCTCAGGAGGTTAAAAAAAAAAGTTTTATTACAGAGAGTTGACTTTTCATGTACAAGTTCATCCACTAAATGTGTTCTTTCATTTCACTTGCAAGAAGTGACTAAATAAATTAGCTATGGCATTTAATTAGTTTTATTTGTGTTTTCCCAGGCCACTTATAATATTATAAGTGTGAATAGGGATCTGATTTTTCAGATGTTGCCAGTCAGTTGTAAGTACAACATTTAAAAGTAGCAGAATAGGCTAAAAGCTTCTTAAACAGTTTCTTCCACCTTAATTCAACAAAGTACTTAAACACATCAAAGTTGAGTGTTTTACTGCACTGATTCTGGTTTTATACATGTTTGTCTGACTGGCCTGCAATTTTGTGGCTTTTTTTTTTTTTTTTTTAACATTGTGAAAGTTTTGCTAAAGACAAGTTATAATAGTAATGAAATCCTGTTTACATTAATGCTTTCTCCAAATATGTTTCTATGTGTGTGTATGAGTACGTGTATGTAGAGAGAGCATAAGCAAGCTCACATACTTTTTTCTCCAGCTGTGTAAATTGCTTAGATTTACCTGTATTAATATTCAAAATACATTATGGTTAGAGGTCAGAGTCCGTCTTTAAAGCCGGTATGTTTGGCCCCATCTTTTTCCCCTCCTACTTTGAACTATCCATAGTTGCCTTTTGCTGTGTTTTTACTATGAGACTTACTCTCCGCCTTTATTGGCTGGAAACTCAGCCATGGTGAGTGTGAATCTGAGCAAAAGCCATTTTTCTATGGTTTCTGAAAAAGAAAAACTTAATTCTAATAGCAGAAAAAATTAGGAAAAAAATTGCTTTCTACCTTCTGAGGAACATTAATCCCTGGTGGAAGTTGTCTGCTGTGTGTATTGTAATGCTTGATCACAACTCTCTCATTATTGTTTCTTGTAAAAATACCTCAGGTTTTTAGGAGGGAAATTTTTTTCAGGCTCTCAGGTAGGAGGGGTCGCACCTCAGTCTTCTATACTTCCAGTTATGGTGGTCTGTGTCTTTGTTATTTATAGTTTAATGTACATAATCATCACAGCAGGATTATCAAAAGAAGAATTTATTTCATAGAATACCAGGTTGGAAGGGACCTCAGGGATCATCTGGTCCAACCTTTCTTGGCAAGAGCATGGTCTAGACAAGATGGCTCAGCACCCTGCCCAGCCAGATCTTGAAAGTGTCCAATGTTGGGGAATCCACCATTTCCCTGGGGAGATTATTCCAATGCCTGATTGTTCTCATTGTGAAAAATTTTCCTCAGGTTAAAATTCTAATGTTGCATCAGAGCTAAAGGCTATTCCAGTTTCTGATTCCAGAAACGGAAGAAACTAAGTTATGTCCTGCTGAACCACAATTTTAGTTTGTCTGTGTTTCATAATCATAGAGAAACATAACTGTAACCATCTGAATGTGTTTTTAAATTTCAGAGCCCCTGAAATTTCATGTTTACATAGACACTTGTTAACATCTTTAACTGAACTGGGAATATTTTGCACTATTCTAATGTTTTTCTCTTCTGAGATTCCATATTTGGGAGCATTACTTGTGTTGAGTAATGTACCTTACTTAAATATGTACTGCTCAAGCCTCATGGTTTAGATCTCATCTGTTACTGGATGAGAATTTTACCTGGTTGTGCATGTGTCACATTGCTTCTGTAACTTCTTCTAACACGTGAAGTTTGAAGACTGAATGTGGACTATGTAGCTATCTTTGGTCTTCTGAGTTTGGAAGTACAGAGCAGTAAGGTAAAGTTCAGCAGTCCCCTTCTGATAAGCAGACTGTGGCAGCAAATGAGGCACCTGGAAATTATTTATGAATGCGTGAATGTTTTCATTCATCAATTCAGATACTCAACTGTGTTAAACACTGTCAGCCAGCTAGTGTATGAATTGCTGGTATAGGTTGTATCTGCATCTCCTCTGTGGCTGGATTTGCAGGTGGGATTTTTGCATGTGCAAATTCTGTTGTCCAAAACTGGATGCAGCTGTTTTGAAACTTGTCGATATATTGATTTTTTTTCTTGAGACTTTGATTAGCATGTAATTTTTTTTTGCCATTGTGTTTGTTTTGCAGCATCTGTTCTACATGACATGTTTACTTTGTCTCATCTTGTCTCTGTGGCGTGTTCCCACTCAGTATTTTTCAAATATTGTCTGCTCGGTTGGGTGATTCATGTTTTTGCTGGACCTTATTAGCTCAGTTTACCACTTTCACTGCTGTTTGTTTTCAGTTCTAATGTAGAGGTTTATTCTTCCCTTCTTCATGAAAATTATTACTTTTGGTACATAATGTTTTTACAGATGAGCCAGTTAACTTTTGTAGATGGAGAGGCTAATTTTCCCTGAAATTTTATGTCCATATGGGACTTGATTTGTCTTTGTTATAATTGTTTTCTGCTGTTGTAATTCTACTAATGGCAGTAAAAACATATGTATATAACATTTACAGCAAATTTTAGTATTGATGACAGCTATTAGGATAATACAGCATATTTTATATGTATAGTAGGGCAGGAAGGTGTATTGAGAACACTGATGGTCTGTTCTGTGGACCAAGACCCACCATGATACAAACTAGTGTAGGTTCAGCAAAGTTACTCTGATTTACCAGTTCAAAAGATCTTACCACTGTACTTTCATATTTGTAAATCTAACTAGTTTCACAGAAGAATTTGCACTTAATGTTACTGGCCACTGAACAGTATTTCTGCCTCTTTAGACAAGCTATTGATCGATACCATTATTTTTTATGTGCATTGATAAGATAGATTTGACTAACATAGGAGACTGGATTCTTTACAATAAAAAGAATACCAGGAAAACACAAACCATACCAAACTAGATAAATACAAAGGATGTGATTGATTAGAGGAGTAATCAAGTGTGCTTTCATTTCAGAGCAGAGACAAATTAGTTTTTTCCTACATATTCCTTTGAAGAAAAGACTCAGTTTTCCATTGAAAATCTACCAGAAGGTGAGGGGTATTCTTCATGGTTTTCCTCACCTTTGTATAAATAATGAAGTTAGGGGGTAATAATATTTTTGATAGACATAGTGTGGGCGGAGGTATTACAATTGTTCATCATAGTGGGCTGCTATTGAGTTTCAGGCTAGTCAACAACGATATTGAATTAATCTTGAAAGTCCTTTCGGTAGAGACGT
The DNA here is from genome assembly GCF_003259725.1 of Athene cunicularia. NCBI lineage: Eukaryota > Metazoa > Chordata > Aves > Strigiformes > Strigidae > Athene > Athene cunicularia. The sequence continues at coordinate 18,759,943 of NW_020799110.1, forward strand.
CAATTTTTGCTAAGTTTTTGCATGATGGTTTATGAAACAAACAGAGAAAGACTAATATGAGAGGAAGGGATGTTGTCCACTTCATCCTTATAATTGTGTGCTTCTGCAAAATCAAGCCTAGTTTACAGATGCAGTAAAAAGATAGGAAAATAATACAGGAAAAGGAATGATTGTTGTGGGGTTAAGGAGACTGTATTGAGGACTTGGCTCTGATTTAGCTCTCATCATATGGTATTAGATAATTCCCTTTCAGTAATGATAGGAAATAACCTGTAGATGAACTCATATTATATGTACTGTACTGTTTTAACTCACAAAGAGGTACAATGGCTGTCAGTAAGGAGATGAGGTATGGTTTGCCAGGTTTTCCTTATACTGCTCTAATCAATTAATTATAGGCATAGGAAAGATCACCTGAAGCTGAACCAAAACAATCCAAGAGGCTGATGCAGGGGAAGAGGAATTCTCTTTTCTGAAATACTTTCTTAAGCACAGGGCCATCTCCTTTGGGCGGTAAACCTGTTCACGATTAGTTCTGGCATAGAGCACTCAGTTAATGAAAAAACATTTTGGTACCTATGCTCAACTGTGAATGCCCAGGAGGAGGAACTAAAGAAAGACTGGAAGCAGTGGATAGTATGTCCCTGTGCCTCTACTCCGTAATGTTTATCTCTGTAAAAACTCGTTTCTGTTCTAGCTTTTTAGCCCTGAAAAATAGAGTGGAGAAATCTCCCTTTGGCTTACAGAAAGTTGTTCTGGTTTTCTTCCCATGCAGGTTTGAAAATCCAGCTGCAATTTCTTGCAATTCATCCAAATCCCACTGTGCAATTTGGGTCATGACAAAAAAACTGCAGCTGTTTTTGGGTGCTGATGGTGAGGTGGTTAGTAGACATACTATATGTAGGAAGTGATGGATGAGCAGGGATGGGTGCTACAAACTCAGTACAAAATTTACCTTGGGGGTAAGGTTGATGGAGCTGTTTAATGACTAGGAGAAGAACTAAATGGTGCTTTTCGTTTCCTCTAAACAAGTCTGTTAGTATCATAGCCACATAATATAGTGGTGCTGAGATGTGCATCAAGACTGCTTCCAAACAAGGTACTCCAGTCAAACCCCAGCTACCACTTACATCAGTGCTCATGTGCTGGATGGAGAGCAAGGAAGCCATCCATCATATTACTGGACTGATTTCCATTCTTTTGTTCACTTCCTATTCAAACGTGGAATGTCAACACCACCCTACAGACCTTTGACAGACCTTTGTCACAAATTCTTCCTTGAGTTTGTGAAGTGTTTTCGTTCCTCCTCATCAAGTGAGCAGAAAGAAATTTTCAATTCCTTCAGTATTTGAACTGTACACGTGGTATATAAGCTGATGCTTTTAGGGCTCAAGGCATTTTGCAGGGAACTTTTTTTTGCGGTACTCTTCACCCCCTAATTTTTTGTTTTCCCCGGGTTGAAATCTGACACTGAAAAGAAAGACTGAGAGGAAAAAGAAAAGCCAAATTCTCATAAACTCATTTGATAGATAGGGAAACAAAGGCACAGGAGACCACACAGTAGTTTGATGGCAGAGCCAGGAGCAGTTTCTGATAATCCAACTCATGTGCTTTAGTGATGAGAACACGCTATCTTCCTCCTCAATTCCTAAGCCAGTTCAAGCTCCTTCTCTGTCCCAGAGTGAGATTTCTACGTACAGAGCTTCTGAGAATCACCACTCTGGGGATTGCTGTTAACTCCAAAGTGTGTTATTTGCACATTGAAGTACTTAACTGTGGAGCTTTTCTTTTTCCAGTTGCATTCACAGGAGGTTTGATGGTAATAGAGCTGTCTTCTGGTCTCTGCCAAGTTTATTTTCCAAAAGAAATATCTGAATGAGGAAACAATGACTAAAGAGGATATGTGAACTGTCTAGCATACTGCAAGTGTCCAAACATTAAGAAGAGAGAGGATTTTTAGGGTGGCTGAAGGGTGTATTATTAGGAATAAAAGCATGAAATTAAGCAAAAGAAAATTTAGGCTGACTATCAGGAAACATCACTTCACATGGTATAGAATTACCTCCCGAAGGAACTGGTGGAAGTCTCATGCCTTAAATGGTTTCAAAGGGTAGAAACTTTTTGGGAACAACTCTCCATTTGTGTGGGATGCAATGTATAACCAAGGAGGTATTTTCCATCTCCCCACTTCTTTTAACTGATTCTGTTTTCGGTGTCAAATTCATGTGTTAGTTGTCAGGCTTAAACAATGCCTACAAAATCAGGCATAATTGCAAAGCCATTTGAGAAAAGAGGAAAAATATTTTAAAATGGGGAGTCGTTGGAAACTTGTGAAGGAACATTTGCCAGATTTGGAAACAGAAGATGAGATTCAGCCCAGTATTTCATAGCTGCTTTCTGGAGGTCTCTGTAACAGGTTGCTATGGGCAGGGCCTGAGGGCCTTAACTGCCCGGATCAGCCTCCCCTGGGGCCTCCCCACACCTGCCCCTGGGCCCAGGAGCCCTATTTAAGCCCAGCCCAGGGCCTAAGCTCCCTTTCTGAGTAATGCTACAGCACTACTGGTCTCTAGATTTACTAGAGCCCTGCCTGCCTCATCCTCAGAGCTGCACCTGGTGGCCTGCCCTGTCCCTGCAGAGCCTTGGGTGCCGCTGGCCCTTGCTGTCTGCGTGCAGGTCGGTCTGAGGCTGTGGCTGCTGATCTTGCTGCCAGGAAATAACTTTCTTGTGAGGAGAATGTTAATGGTGATTCAGATTTAGCACTGACTTCATATTATACTTTAAATTTAGAATTATTTTTTTATTTGTTTTCTTATACTCTATTTTGTCAAATCAATTCGTGTCTATACAGCAAAAGTGAACTTCAGGCCCAATTGTTTGAATACTCAGAAAGAAAATCAGATAGCTCACTGAGGAGAAAAAAGAAACTTGTGTTGTCTGCCAAATTTCAGGCTTGGATGGAGAGTTAAAATGTCAGCCAACTGGGCCAAGCTGCAACCTGTGATAAACTCTGGCCTTTCAAAGAGCCTTAAGACTTGCTGTGTTTTGTCTAGTTTGGTATGAAATCAGCTCCCAGCAGCTTGGAGTTAAGCTCTCATACCTTCTCCTTTTCCTCTCTGACGCTGTTATTCATTGAGACCTCGAAGGTGTTGTTTTAATTGAGCAATATGCAGAGTGAAAAATAACACCAGAGCAAAGACACGAATGCACTTCCTTGGTTTTTAAAGAGCCTTATCTCAGTCATTAGTACTTTTAACAATCATCTCTGGGACCAGTGGCGGTCTTTAAAACCCACACTTCTTGTAATGTTTAAAATGATCATGGTATAGTGCTTTGAGCTCCACCTGTGTTCTAATTCAGGAATTTGAAAGCTGCTGTGAGTGATGGGCAGCCATGCTGCAACCTGGGGGGCTGGAGGACCATGTCTGAAAGTTGGAGTGAGAAAGAGATGCTTTCAAAACTCTGTGGGAACTTTTTCCATTGTTTTGCAAGGTAGTAGTATCTACTCTGTCATATTACACTAAACCGAGGATTGGAGCATTGTGCTGAAGGGCTGGGCTTTTCCCTTTTGCAGGGTCTAGGGGAACATGCATCCTGGTTAACCCCTAAGCCTGAGTTTGAAGGATTCAGAGGCTGTAGACAGATAGTTAAATGTTGCCCATGGAGTTCATACAGACTGAGCTGTGCACTAGTGTCGGGAAGTGCAATGTGGCTTTGGCCCCAAAGAGGAGGGATGCTGCCTGGGCAGCCAAGTGTGCCTAGCAATTGCACAGGCCTTGCTGTGAATATGTTTGTGACATAGCACTGTGGTTTTGACTCTGACTTTTTTTTCTCCATCTTACCTGCCATTTTTCTGGTGATTTTTAGACAGCTTTTCAAATATTGCCTGTAAAAAAAGGATCCCCACATCTTAAAATTTATATATATATATATATATATATATATAAAGATAAATCTCCAATTCCCTGGGCTTGCTCAAAGTTTACTGTCTGCATTAAACATACAATGCAAAACCCCTTTCCAGTTGTTGCAAGTTAGTGCTGTGTGCTCTAATGCTGCAAAGCTTCTTGAAGCCTTTCAGTAGTTTATTTAGAGTGGGAAAGAACCAATGTGCTTCAGAAGCAGGCTCAATATTCTAAAGTTACCTAAGCATAATAGCAATTGAGTGTGGTGCTACAGTGACCCATGAAAAAAAGGCAAAATGAATGCAAAGTCCTTGTAAAATTTCAGGGAATCTACCTTTGGATACATTATATAAAATCAAGGTCAAATATTGCAGTTTGGCTGCTCTGCTTTGTTCGTGTAACTCTAGTTTAAAACATGGTAGGCCACATATCAACTGTATGGTCCTGTGTAAAAGAAGTATAATAGTTTCTGTTCAGTCCCCAATGGACATTACTTAATTTAACAAAACTGTAATTGGAGCACATTTTGGCTGGTTTTGTATGAGACAGGTGGAGGAGGTGAGTTTTTACCACAGCTTTTACTGTTAAGCAGGCTGAGTTCTTACCACAGATGGGAAGAACTGTCAGCTCCATTTAAAGGTGATGTTATAGGTTTAGTGGGACGATTATGCTGCAAATGCCCACATCATGACTAATATGTGGGTCTACAGAAACATATGCTATATAGTTTGTTTGGACTAATTGGGGACAAAACTTTTCATTATTATTGTTAGAATAGGCAATAAATCTATCTAAGTGTCTAAGCTTAATCAGTAGATACATTTTCTAACAGCCGTGACAAAGGTGTCAAACCATATGTAGGGGTCTTTGTTTAGAATTCACAGATGTGACTTGATTAATTTAATAGCCTTACTCTACAAGTTGTCAAAGTCAGTTGGAAGATTTTCAGATTTCAATGCTATTTTCTGCCAATAAAGATACCAGAACCTGGTCCTTGGCCATTATTTTACAAGGATTGTAACACTAAAAATGAAAGGAATCCTGTTATTCTATCAAAGCAGTTACTGCAAATTTTTGGGTCACAGAAAATCAAGGTGGCTTTTGTTATTTGGTTTTGAGAGAGAAATATTTGAGAAAAAGCATGTTTGTATTCTATATAGCTTGTTGCAAATCTTGATTATATAATAGTTCCAGAGTACACCAATAGCAAAATGCGGATAGAATGTACTGATAACTTGCAGTGGAGAAGTTCCAGAGGAAGCTTGAGAAATGGAATAAATTAAGAAAAGCATGACCTGATAATTTGGGGGGGGTGGTGGGGGGTGGTGGACAAGGACAGTGGGCTAAATGCATCATGCAAATGGACCACATACATCTGCAAGTCCCAGGAAATTAATGGAGTTGCACCAGGAAAAGGCCTGCCTAGTACAAGTGTATTGAAGTATTTGAAAACAGAAGGGTTTTTCCTGCATCTTAACTATTTCTTCTGTTAGTATCAGTATAGCTGGAATTCCACATGCTATTTGTTCAGTGCTTATTTCATCCTTTATTAAAAGGGTCTGTCTTTCCAAAGATAAGACCATTTTTCCTCCTTCCTAAAGAGAAAGGCAAGAATGTTTGACAGCTCCTTTCTTTCTTTCCTCTGCTCACTGTGCAGCAAATAATCAATCTTGGCTGAATGACATTTTAGAGAAATTGCAGTCGTAAATGTGTCAGTACTTAAGAAAAGTGTAAAATGCCCCTTGCATTTGCATAGGTGGGAAATCAGAATTTACCTAAACATACATGTGGTTGAGGAAAGCATAAAAATAAAACTGGTTTTGTAACAAGAAAATTACAAGGCAGCTTTTTAAGGGAATTGGGTGATTTACCTGAGGAAAATTGCATGAATAGTCACCACTGTGAAGACTTAAATGGGTGGTTCCCAAATAAGTCCTTGAGAAGGGTGAGTGTGCCTAATTCTGGGTGGTGCTGAGTGTCTGTGGCACCAAACCCTTTCTTACAAAAGGGTCTCCTCATGCTTTCTTTAACTGCTGCTACAAGATCAGACATAATATACTAAATACAACTCCTCTTTTGCAGGTTGGTCTGCAACTATTTTTTTCTTTTTCTCCTTAATTTTTTTGTACATTGTATTTACCATTATTTCAATAATAATGTAATAACATACATCAATCCTTTAAACACATACATTTTAATGCTTTTCCCAGTGGCATCTCAGCAGGCTTTGCAAACAGTGATCCATCAATAACCTTCACAAAGCCCTCTTTTCCATCACTCTCTTAGTTACACAGTTAGAGAACTGAAGGATAAGGGTGTTGAGAAACTTTCCCAAGGTCACACAAGGAGTTGGTAGTTGACTTTTTTTTTTTTTTTTTTTTTTTAAAATCCAGACTCCTATTTCAAACTTCAGACCACACGGCCTCCATATAAGCATGTTTATGTTTTGGGCAGGGTATAGAGAACAGTCTTGCCACAGTGACTTTCCGGGTCAGTGACTATTCCTTTATAAATTGTAAGCTTTCCAAAGCCAAATGTCTGAAAAGTACAAACATGAGGGATACTTCAGGAGTGTGAAAGCTGATGTAGTGAGGATGTAGATTTCTCACCAAGGGAAACCACTGATGTGTTCCAACATCATTTGGTTTGCCACCAACCAACAAGCTAGTGATGGTGGCACTGACTTGCAGTCAGTCTGTACGAGGTATTTGTTAATGTTTCTGCAACAGATATTCATTATAAACTACAGTTACCCACAGTTTACTCTGTTTATAAAACCATTTAGTGGTTATTTATTAAAAATAAAATTTATGTATGGTTATTGGAGGTATATTTTGGCAGGGAAGTGACCTTGGCAGAAATATGTCTGAATCAACACTCGGCTAGCAGTCACTCTTTATGTTGTCATATAAAACCTTGTTAAATAATATTTTGTTTCTATCTTCAGTTGCTGTTATATAAGTCCAGTAATGAAAATCTCCCAAAGGATTGGTAAATGGAGTGAATTTTTTCTGTATGTTTTCTCCATAAAATAAAGAACTAAGCCAATGAGTGTCAACATTATTGCCTAGTTGAAGTGCTCACTATAAACTTCCATAGTAAATTGTTTACTTTTAGATTTTTGCAGGTATGAAAGTTCTCTACATTTAAATACAATTTGAATGGCTTTTTGAGAACTAAGGATAATTCACATTCAGAAAGCACTTAACTTTCATTTCAGTAGGACTACTCACATGCTTAGAGTTAAGTGGTTGGCTGAATTGTTCAATGTTCAGAAAAGACACTAAATATAAAACCAGGGAGAAACCTTGAATTCAGAGAGGGAAACAGTGTCAAAACTGATTGTACTTGTGATAGTTTAAAAAGACACCTTAATGTCAGTGTACAATGTCATTGCCTTTTACTGATTTGCATTCACTTGATGTCATTTCAATATAGCTGCAATCTCACTGTCTTTTTCCTCAGTTTTTGTGATTTCTTTTTTGAGCCTTTAAAATAAAACCTTTGTAAGAAAACCACTAGACTGAAAGCTGCTATATAAAGCTAAGAAAGAACAGAGATTTCTGCATGGTAGAGCATATTTAAGTATGCTGATATAGTTTAATGTGAGGAAAAAGTGATTTTCATTTTAACAATAGATCAGACAGTATTAGTGGAAACTATCCTGCTTGTCCTGACTAAGTATAACTTTTTTGAAGGAGCTTTTGGGAGTAGTGAAGCAGCGCCTCTGGATTAGCAGCAAAATGGTTGTATTTATCACACAGGACAGTGGAGGAGGCATGTTCTGATACGAGATATTGGTGGCATGAATATAGAGGAAGGCTGATAATTGTGAAGTCAGTCCATCTCCATAGACGTTATCAGTATGATCAGAGGGGTGCACTGGTGTAGAGGCAAAGGTGTATGTTATGTTGACAGAAAGAAGTGGCTCATCAGCTTGTGGACTGCTAAAAATAGGACTGGTGGAGAGAATTTCTCTGTGGATGTTGACTGATAACAAGAGAGGGACAGCAGAGGTGCAGCCCTGTAGCTGCACTGTCTGCTTGCAAGGACTCTGAGAAGCATCTAGGTAAGGTAGTGCCTGGGTAGACATCTTAGATAGGGCACTCTCAAACCCAAGTATTTGGACAGTTGATAAGGTGAAGAACAGACAAGAAGGGTCCCTACCACTGCTAGTTACTCTGACAGAGACAACTGAGGATAATTAATGTCCTCAAAAAATGTCCTATACCAGGGGGCCTCTCACTCTGGGGCACACCTGAAGCTGTGTCACTTCACTGAAGTAAATAACTAGTCTGTCTCTTGAGTCAGAAGAACCCACTGTAAAGCCTTGGTTGTCACGGGAATATAAAACAAACCAGCCTTTGGCTTACAGAACAAAAGGAGTGCAGTCCTTAGCTGTCAGGGAAAAACAAATAAAGAAAAACCTCGGGCCCTTGCTTTGGGGCAAAGACAGACAAAGGAGCCTTCCTTGCTCTGGACTGGCTGAGGTAGTCACCATTTGAAAAAATTAGACTTCACCACAGTTACTACATGGCAATAGCTATTTTCTCTGTGCTTACTGGAGTATCTCAGTCTGGCAAGTGGGAACAGTGGCTACATGATGACTTCTGAACTGTGACCAGCACTGGTGTGTGTACCGCAGCCCCACAGTAGCTGTGGCCCTTGTTGACTGTTCAGTGCTAGGAGGCCAAGGCAGATGTACATTCAGTTCCTCCTTCCTGGGGGGTGGTGGTGTGCGAATAAAAGGAGAAGAATGAAAGACTGTCTTAATCATGTTTGTTTCTTCTGAGAGAGACTATGGCTGGCTTTTGCATATTTTTTAGACCTATAGACCTCACATACCTGTGTGGGCTAGTAAACTAGAGTTTCCATGATGAGTGTGTTCTAGCTCCTTTCTTTGAGCTGAGATAGTCTCTGCAGAACTGGGCTCATCTGGCAAGAAGAGCAGCTTGTGTAGTCCTAACAGAAAATGGCTTCAGAAATGAATTTTGCCTGCTGGCTCCTGGTCCATCAGCACTGCCTATATCATCCTGATTTTGTGAGTGCTTGCTCAGGGGCTGTCCTGAGGGCAGTGTGTATGGAGGGTCTTGCTGCCTAGCTTCAAACTGTTGCAGCACCTGGCTGTGTGTTTGTTCTGAAAGCCGGCACTGTTAAGCCTGGTATTTAACCCTCCCACAGTGGCAGCATGTCTACTCCTACCCCATCTTTTCTCTGCAATAAGAGAAGCATCTTTGTCCCTGAGAGCAACTGTGTGGGAGGCGTTGAGATGTTCAGTGTGTGCGAGAAGGACTCCAGATCACTTTAGTTGCTCTCTCTTTCACAGCATTTTCTCTAGAATTCCTAGTGCTTGCAGTCCCGAATGCTCTGTAAGAACCTCTTGGGAAAAAACAGGGGCACTGCAATACAAAGGAATGATCAATACAAGTAAAGGATATAATGCAGTGCGGAGAAAGACTACTTTGCGAACTTTGAGAGCTGGAATTTGAAGCCTTTTGAAAAGCTCTTACAAAATTGGTGTTTTATGATTGTAACTGGTTTTGTGATGTGTTTTACTCTGTACATCATCATCATCATCTAATGTTGTGCAATATGCTTCTGAGATTTAAGGAGAGCGCTGCATTCTGTGCTATGAATAGAGTAGTAGATCCACAGGCTATCAGAAGCCATCAAGTAAGTGTTGCTCTTCGTAGCAAAACAAGGCATCCAGTTAGGAGTTTGAATCCATAACCACAGTTCTCATTTGTTTGACTTTGAGCCTAAAACAGCTAATATGTGAGAAGAATGTATCAAATGAAATACTAGGGAAAAGGATACAACAGCAAAAAGGGGTCATTTCATATGGCTACAGACATTGATTCCACTACACAAGCATGACTCTTTTTTTTGGTGTCTGAGTGTTTATCTACCAGAGCCTAAACATGCACAGCTCCCACCCTTTCATAGCTTTTCCTTCTCTACTGTAGAGCAACTCAGAAGCTGAGTAAGCTGTATCCTGGAAAAACACATTGCAGGAAATGGTATTTACCCTTTGAGCTTTAGATCCTTCCTCTGCTGTGATATACAGTAACTTGTTTTGTTTTGCTCAGTGAACAGGCTTTCTTAATTTAGATTTATGGCAATGGCTTATTGCTGGTAGAGGAGGCTTTAGTGACTTTTATAAAATAAAGGAAGAAAGACCATGTTTTCCACTTATCTTACAACTTTCCATACTGGCTAGAGACTAAGGAATTTTGAGATACAGCTTTCTTTGATTGCAGGGTATTAATTGCATTGGGTTGGCTGCTACTGTCCTGACTTTGAAGTGTCATTCCTTGCACAGCCCTACTGAACTCAAAAGAAACCTTTGTAGAGTGAGCTGGCTAAATCAGAGTAAATGTTTGCAGCGCTTATCCCAGAATGTTTATGTAGTCAGTTAAATGCTTGGAGTGCATTGTAGTAACTGGTGGGGCTGTGTAGCTGGGGCTCCAGATCCGTTCCATTGTGAATTGTTTGTGTTGACATAGGCAGGGATGCTATTCAGTACCAGCAAGCGAATTAGATCTGGACTACATATATTACATGAAGGTAAAGGGGAAAAACTGGAACCAGTGTAGGGAGTTATATACAAGCCTCTAGCACATGCCTGAAGCCTTTCTATTTAACTGTAAGAAAGAGGGGAGCACTTTATGTTTCTCTATGTACATTTCATTGAATCCTTTTGGGGTGCTGGTGGGATAGGATTTGCTGTCTCTGCCTTTCCTCTGTGTTTCTCTAACTCCGCCTGCCTCTCTTTATGTTGGAGGCATGCCTTGATTGCTGAGTGATAAACTGAGTCTCCTCCTGGCAGGATCCAAATTCTGTCCCAAACTGTCTGTTTCCCTGACCAGTATGTTGATTGTTGGCAGGAAGCATCATGGATACAACTGTCTCACTATAATATATATCATATATTGTATGTTTGAGACCTGTATATGTGAGTGCCTCCCAGGCATTTGAGGAAGAAGGAAACTTCAGTGAAGTGGGAATTGATAGCAGAAGCATAATATGTTTTCAGTCATTTTTCAACCTTACTGACAACTTCCCTCACAAAATTTCGCAAAGAAGTAAAATTCCAGAGTGTAAAACTGCTAAATGAGAAATCTAAAGGTTTTTAGAGTGAAGTTTGTGGAAAAATTCTGTCACTTTCATCTGTATACAGTTATAAGGCATTCTATTAATTATAAAGTTCTATACACTTTCAGCATGGTATCCTTTTTGAATATAAAGGATATAATCATGAAGGGAAAACTGACAAGACGTAGAGGAAAAAATGTAGCTTTTCTACCCAGACTCAGTTATAAAAGCTGTAGGCAAGCATATGTTTGAGAATTTTCTATAGGTTTACTATCTTATAATGCCACTGCAAGTCTTTTAAATAAAATTTCTATATTTTTAAAATATAACAGATAAAGTTTTATTTCTGATCTGGAATTATACCTGTATGTAAATACAACTCTGCAGTAAGGAATAAGTAACAAATCAATGAAATTCTATTTCTTTCCATGAATTTTCTATGTTTTAATTGCTTTATTTACTAGCCCTGATGATCCTTAATCTCCAAGATCTACAATCATGCAACTGCTTCCTTTATTAATAACACTTACACTTGAATTTTTCTAAGGATAAAAAAAGCTTTTTTATACAGCTGTATGCTTTCATGAAGAATTAATGACTTGATAAACATTAGACTATTATTGTTTATGCAAATGCACTCAACTCCCTGAAAGGAAGGCCAGGTTGCGTAGTATGTGCGTGATTTAGTGCAAGAAAAAGAAAATATTTCTTTTTATAGGAAAACAAAGAGTAGGATCCATGGCATAAACACCAGTAACTTAATACATAGAAAAATTCTCCTTTCTTAAAGAGAACTCCCTGCTACCTAACCACAGTCCTCTTTTTCTCTTGGTAAGGAATGGCAAAGAACCAAGTCCAAGAGGTTAAGTGCAGTTTCTGTAGCTGTTCATGGGTCTCTTAATAGATATAATTTGCTAATTGATAAAAGATATTGAAATAACAGTAAAGGCTGAAAGAAATGGTAATGCTTTGGCTAATAAAGCCAAAGTCTTCAAGACTATGCCTGATAGTCACAGTTTGCTTTGTGTGGAGAGCTTGAAAAGCAAGGAGGAAGAGTTATAACCATGAGGTAGTAAAGCACTTAATGTGCAGTGCTTTTGTTGATTGCCTTTGAAAGAGCAAATAATAGTCTTTTCTTCCTTAGAGTTCAAGAGATGATTATGAAATCCAGATTTTCAGAAACCTATTTATGAGGATTCATGCTAGAAACAAGTGTGATGATGATACACTTAGAGCTAAGGACTCTAAGTGTATTCCTAATCTTAAGGCTATATTTGTGAAAGCCCTTACCAGGCTCCCAATTTTTGGTCTAGGTTTTGTTTATGTGGGCTGCTAACTGGGGGCATGGTTTGCAGTGTTCTGTGCCCCACAGATTACTACCAGTCACCAAGATCCAAATGTTGCCATTTTAGCTCTAAATGCTTAATTTTGGGGTAACATTTGTGTACATTTTAACCTTTTACACCTAAAAGTTAACATATCTAAATAAGGGCTGGCTCCAGGCTGCTCAAGGTTGCTTAGGGTGTATTGCTCTGAGAACAGAATTTTGCCTGAGAGTCAGAATCTGTCAGTTTTTCTTGGCCCCATGAAACCAGGGAAGAGCTGCTGGCTGGAGGGCAGGTGAAGCAGTGGGAATGTTGGGGTGGGTGTGTTTGGCATCCCTCAGCCCATGTCACTGCTGCAAAATCTCCCAGGGCAGCATCAGGAGCATGAAGGTGAATGAAGGCACAGGGCAATACCATCAGCAGCATCTTTGCTGCTTATCACACAGCTGGGCAACTTGTTCAGTCTCAACAGCCCAGAGCAATCAAGAAGGATGGCGCCAGAGGGACATTTTCTCTTATTGTGACTTTGCCACCCCCAGGAAGTCACTGTCTACTTTGAGGCTAGAGCTGGTCATAGCTGGTGTCATCTCAGTCTGGGATTTGCATGGTTTTTATAGAACTAGAATTGTGGTTATGCTAGTTTTACAATAATAATTATTCTATAATAAACTAAATTACTAAATGATTCTAGCATGAGTTATTGTAGTAATGAATGTGCTGAGCTGGAGTGGATGATTCTATTGTAGGTTACAGAAATGGACTATGTTGGCCTGTAGCCTTCTTCAGTCAAAACTATTTTAACTTTGACCTAAAACAAGTTTTCAGGAGTTAAGTATTTGAATATTGGTTCATGCAAATTTGCTGAAGTAGTAGTAGCAGTCAGGCCACTCTGGCATTGTAGCTGGGAATGCTGATGGGAATGCTGTTGGCAGAGTTGCCTCACCTAGAGGCTTTCTGTACTCGCCTGCTTTGTTTACCCCTAACCCTGGCATCTGTGCCAGCCTGCAGTCCACAGTGTAGACATACTCTAATCATATCCTAGTCACAGTACTGAGTAGAAACTGAGTAAGGACAAGTGGACAAGCTTTTTTTTTTTTTTTTTTGTCATTGGCAGGAGAATTCCTGATTTGATATAGAACACTTAGTAATTTATAATAAAACTATGGTGGTAAGATAGGTCCCACCTACGTGTGGTACTAGTGGAAGCCATCACACTCTGGACTGTCAGGAACATTTTGGGCTCTCATGATTGTAACACGTGACTAACATTTCCTTAAATGGAACAAATCTCTCTGGGTATGAAGTCAATCTATGCCTGATATAGCTTCGTACATGTTTGGGATGCTCACCTATGATTGATTTGCATATTAATTATAGTTCTCATCAGTTACATTCAGATGCATTCTATACATTCAGAAATGTGTGCTGGGTTTTATCTTCCTGTTCAAGTACATCCTATGGGCAAATGGCATCACTGGAAATCAATGAAATTAAATGTAACACAAATGCAAGTTAATGGGCCTAGGCATGATTTAGTCTCTTGATAGGTGGTGCCCAGAGTCTTTTCACTTTTCTGTTTAGGAGGGAAATCATAGTTAACATTTTAAATGATAATACAGAAAATTAAAGACTTAAATTTCTGAGTGAAAGCATCTTAAGTTCTGCCTGGTAGTAGCTGGAAGGATGTAATGTGAGAAAAGACAGTTTGTGGCTAAGCACAGTTCAAATAAGCTTGGGCAAATTGATTTTGTTTTGTTTTTCATGTCTGAAAGTGAGGGACACTTATTCTGTTTGTAAATAATGGGAGAACACCAACACACCTATTGCTGGTGTCAAAACCAATTGTGTGTGTTATTGGAGCCACTCTATTGACAAAATAAATATATTTACATACATAATGGAGAATATGATTGTGAGTCTCAGCAACAGGAGAGTTGTATCAAGAACTCTTCAGCACAACTTTGTCTTATTCAGTGCTTTTGTGTTGCTGTTTTTGACAATTTTTCACTAGTCTGGCTCCATTTTATTTTTTACATGGCTACCATTTTGAATCTAGCTGTGATCAGGGTGAAAAGTATCTGGTAATCAATAACCAAATAAGAGTTCTGTGCTTCTTATGAAAGTTACTGTTATCGAAATGTCTGCAGGCCAGTTTCTTTTTTGCATTCACAGGGTTTAATCCTGACTATATCCCTCAAAGCTGTTGAGGTATCTGAGTGCAGAATTTGACTCTTGGACATTGTTTTTTGATTACTTGTTTTCTAATGCTTGTTGATTAGAATGGCAATGGGGATGGGCTCAGAGGGGCAGATTCCCCCTGCACACATGAAGCTGCACTGCAATCTTTCAGAATCACCTCTGTAACTTTGCAGATCTGTTAAAAAGAAGAGATGGGTTGAGTCCCATATCAGTCTTGGTTTTCAGTTTTTAATTCCAGAATGAAAGTGGAAATGCAGAATTAAGGGAAGTAGAAGAATGCTCCCTGGGTTGTATGTTGCAACTACTAGTTCATGCCAGGCTGTGTTGGATATATATAAATAACCAGGTAGTATCCAAGGATTTCTGGAAACTCTTTGAAATTCTCACTCCAGAAATATTTCCTATGAGCAACTCAGCCACGGAAATTCTGATTATTGCTAAGATTCTCCTAGACCCCCAGGAGTATTTCTATATGCTGATTAACTCCAAAATTACTGATCTGATGGGATGGTCTGCATTGTTTTACTGCTACTGGTTGTCATTTGTATAACATTCCCTGATGAACTGCTTCATGTTATGCCACATAGAAGGGTTACAGCAAATACTGGGATGCAAAGTGTAGTGAAATGGAAGATATTTTTGCAATGTCTACATAACACATATTTGACTGTGTGCCCTTCCCAAAGCTCAGCTGGCTGTATGAGCCTGAGCTGGGAACTCCATGAGAAAGGAAAGCTATGGGGGAAATAAAAATCAACAAAAATGTGTGAAGAACAGTGAATAGCTGACTTATCTAGTATATCACAGTGCTGAATATTTTGAATGATTCTGAATCAGTCTTCTAGTCTTGAGTATTAATAAATCTGAAGGTGTTTGTTTCTACAATATCAGAAGCACAAGGGTCATCTTTACACATCAACTTGAACATGTAGTGAGTGGCATAATCTGAGCTAAGCACTTTTATATGCAAATTGCTAAGGATGAGCTCACTTTGTCATGCTGTTTTCCAGGTGCAGTTCAGGTTGGCAGGATGTCTCCTTGGGTGGCTGTGAGATTCTGGTTGAGATTTGTATGTTCATTTTTTTTCTCTTTAGGCTTGAGAAGGGGCATGGGACAGCATTAAAGGGGCCACAAACACTTAAAGTCTGATTAGGGAAGGAATTTTTGAGTGCTAGCAGTGCAAAATAACTAAACATTCATAGGAGACATGGGAGCACTCACCTAAAAGATGTAGATTCAAATCTATCCAGGCAGTAGAGGTTGTTCCGCAGATGGGTTCAGGACTCTGACTTAACATTCAACCCAATGAAAACGATGGGAGAGTAACAGTATCACTGGCAATATGGTCAGATTCTTTTCAAAATTTTGTCAAAAAATGAACTCTCAAAAATCTGTCCCAATATGTATCTCATGTCTCCAAGATTAAGTTCTATTTGAATTGAGTATTGAATTTAGTTTGCAACACATAAATAACATATTAAGTAAATGTATGAAAATCAAATCTTAAAAATCTTCAGTCCAATTCCCACCAGCCCACTCTCCTTTCTTTTCTGTGTGTTTTGGTTGAACTGTGACAAAGGAGGTCTCTGTTTGATAAGTAGGTATCTATGAGGGAACAGAATAAGTATTAGCTTCCCTTTCTACTTTGTTTTTGAGAGTGGGAAGGAATTGCCTTCCAAACTGCAGCAGATGAACGTGGTAGAGATGACTACTCCTCAGGGATTCAATGTAATGCAGAATATATGCAAACAGGTATTGCATAACATACTGTTGTGGATGGGCTGGTTTTGCAGTTGGGGATTTTATGTCTTGCTAAATGATGGAAAGTGCCAACAGTGCTCAGAGGCTGCTGTGGTATTCATACAAGGTGCTTTTCCAAATTGGCTGCTTCACTAGACTGGCAGACAGAAGACTAACAAAGATTTTTTTAAATATAGAGAGAGTTCTATAATTGAAACTTTTCCCCAGTCCACATGCAGCCACTATATCATAGTACCCTCTATGTAGGTCATTAAAAAAAAGAAGTTGTATATACAAATAATGTTTAATAAAACCTTTGTTAGCTCAAAGACATGGTGCCAAAACAGTTGCTGCAGATGTATTAGGTGACTGAAGTGGTAGTTCATTTACAGTATTATGTCCTGATGTTTATCTGTGTGGCCTTGGAAACAAGCCTACTCCATTTAAAGGGGAGCCCTTGCTTATTTCTTCACTTTATTTCTACAAATTCACTCAGATCTGCTATGAGAGGGAAGGATTGAAAGTAATGTAGATATTTAACGAGATGAAATATAACATGGAATTTACTGATTAGGCCCCTGTAATTACAATTTATGCAGGAAGAAGCACTCCCAGGAGATTCCTGTAGATAAGCAGCAGGAATGACAGTGCCTTTCTACTGCAGTGCTGAAATGTGGCTTTTTCCAGATGCTTCTAGGTTTCAGATAAAGAATCTGGAGGCTGCTTGTGCTGCCTGCTACAGGGCAGTGCTAAGGGGCACCTATCATCTTGCCTGTATATTAGCAATTATTTCCATTGCCACAGTTCCCATAGCTCCCCTACTTAGGCAAGGGCCCTGTTCTTGTGGTAGGTAACAGGCATCACTTTGAGATTTATCAAGGGACTGTTTGATATTTAGCCATGACTTATGAAGTTGGGCTTGGCTTTTACCACTTTGATGGAAGAATGTCTCAGGTCAATTTAAACGAGGTGATTCAATGCATGTGTGCAGACCAGCTAATGTACTACTTTCATAGAAGATTACTGCACTTGGATTGTCCATGTCTCTCTGTAAACATGCATGACTGACGAAAATGCTTGATTAATAACAGTAATCATTATTTTATGACTTGTCACTACAGCATTCTGTATTGCCTAGCCACGTAAGTAAATTGGACTTAAAATACGATTAAAAAGAAGGATGGAAGTCTTTTTACTTGCTTTCTGATCTTTGAGATTTTATAGTACACTGGGGTCTGGAGATCACTAATTCTCTGGCCCTGAGAATTAGACTTTCTTTAAAAGCATAAGAAATTTAAAAAAAACAACTTTGGTTTCCATGCATTTATACGGCTGCAAAACTCAGTCAGTTAAAAATAAATTAAAAAAAACCCCACACTATGAGACTTGAGGAAAGAATTGGGAAGGTGGTCTGTACCGAATGTTTGTTTCAATCCGGAAAGCCCACATCTACTGTCTGTAAAATGTGGGAATTCCACAGACTTAGATGCACTCAAAAGGAAACTAACTGTATTATTTCAGTAGTCTGTTTCTTCACAAGCATTTGTCTGTTAGCATGGATGACACTTGCCCTGTGCAGAAGGCCAGCAGACAGCACACTTACCACTTACAGCTCTTTTAAAGACTTGGAGCTGGGTGTCAGGGGAATTCAAGAGGTGCCTTGTTCTCAGAGTATCCTTTGTGCAAGACTGCACTTCGCTTCTGTCTCTTCATAGTCTAATGTGTCTGTGGGGAAGAAAAAAAAAAAAAAAAAAAAAAAAAAAAAGAGCCACCTTGAAATAAAGTGTCCTAGAAGCTGACCATGGAAAGAAAACATTCAGAGCTTTCCCCAGATAGCAGCCTGTGTGTAGCTGCTCAGCCCTTGGACTGTGCATTAATAAAGGTGAGGCTAGAAAAAACCCACCCTGGCTATGTTTGTTACCCAAGAAATGTGGTGTATCAATCTCACCTGGAAAAAGAGGCTCTAGTAATTCTTTCTGTCTTTATTGGTAACAATGAAATTTCATATTGTAAAATTGGAGGTTGAAATGGAATCAGAGGTGAAATCCTGCTTCTTTGCGTAAACTTTTCCATTGGTACATCTGCTGTGAGGTCAATGTGGACTTACACTGTCACAGAGGCCTGGCTGCCTGGGGAGCAAGGGCTTCTCTGCATAACCCTCCTCCTCCTCCTGGGAGGGGGCGGGGGAATGGACAATCCAATGTCATCATAGCTTCGCATAGGGTGTTAGAAAATGGAGCAAAGGGGATGGCTGTCTTGATTACTTTAAAAAATTTCTTCCATTAAATTGCTGTGAGGTAATCTGTTGTGATAAATCACAGTGTGCTAAGGATGCAAGAACCTGAAGTGGGAAAGATATTCCAGAATCTTTTTTCCTTGTGCTTAATTTCTAGTTTTGATCCTTTTCTGACAACATTGTGACATCTGAAATGTAAAGAGTAATTTTGTTTGGGTGTATTATCAGATTTCTGTTAATCGTTTCCTGAATAATAATTCTCTCCAAGGATCCTTATTCCCATCATTTTTTGAGACTTGTATTTTGACAGAGAGAGGCAACTCTAGCCCTACACTGGTCATGTTATAGTAGATTGCTAAATCTCTTCCCACCCTCCACCCTTTACCTAGCAAACTTTTTTTTTTTTCTATCGCAGAAGTGGTTACACTTTGCTGTTGCTCTGCAAGGAAGGATTTAATTTGTGAACTGACCTTCTGAACCAAAGGGAAAACACCTGGGCTTATTTCATGTTGAATGACTTGGCATGTTGGGGGCAGTGGGCTTTAGCTTTTCACCTGTAAGTGCTGTTTATTTTGCAGTAGCATGCATGAGCTGGAAGCTTTCTCTGAAATCAGTGCTCAGGCAGCAGTAATCGGGCCATCCAGCTGTTCTACAGTTGTGGTTTATCTTTTTGTTTTTTTGCCTGCGTCCCTCCAGAAAATTGAGAATTCACTCTTGTAATGATTTGAATTTGCAAGCTTTGGGCTTTCTCTTAAGTGGTTAACAGTATATTTAGTTATTGGTAAGACTAACACAGTGTTTTGTTCAAATTTCTGGGCTTTTGGAGATGGTGTATTTGCCTACACTTGTATTAAGCCTTGAAGCTGGAGTAGGAGTGTGTAACTTTAAGTCTCAGCTCCTTTCTTCCTGATGTTCTCAGCAGCTTTTCTGATGAGGAAGGAAAGCATTGGTGTACAGAGTTTTTGTGTTTCTGCTCATGCATGTCTCTGCTCAGGTGTTATTTGTGGAAGGTAAGAATCAGAAAAAAAACACCAACCAAACCACCCTGTCCTGAGTATGACTAGCATGTTTAGCTTCTGTTAAGAATGACTTTTCAGTTGCCTGAAAGGAGGCATGAATTTAAAAGAGGTTAGGAGATGTTAATAAAATCTGTCCATCTTTATGAGCATCTTTATGCATCCATTTAATTAAGCTAAATCCATTCCCCTGAATAAAGACAGATTGCACTGATACTAATGGATCTGGGTATGAGAAGCATGGAAAATGAAGAAAGGCTACTGTGATAGGTGCCTGAGGTGTAATGTGAGAGGAAGCATCGTGGCTCTTTTGACATCACCCTGTTCCCATCCTCTCACCTGTTTGGAATACCTGCATGTGCTAATGGGAGCAAAATCAATAACAGGTTGATCTGTGCATTAGTCAGGAAAAGGTAGATATGTGGTAGCTGTGAGGGAACACTGCTTGCAACTGCCATGCTGCATTGGAAATGAAGAAGGTTTTTCTTTGTGATGTCTTCACTCTTCTGGAATCAGACAGTGGAAAAGAAATTGTAGTGGCCGAGAAAAGACCAGTGCTCTTGCTCACTGCTTATTTTAATTAAACTTTTCTTCATACCCGTGCTATGAACTAAAACAGGTTTTAAACTCATGGCACTTAACTTTCTGTGTCTACATTCCTTGAGGAAAAAAAATTATGTCATTCCTTGCATAAGTACATGGCATCTCAGCTGCATTGCAGCTCTGTCTAGATCTCAGTTGCTATTTTCTGTTCTGTTGCTTTTTTTTTTTTTTTTTTTCCTTTTGTGCAGTTGTGTTCCAGGTATTTCTCATCTGATATTTCTGGGCAATACCATCTTGGCATAGCAGTAGCCTGGTTCTATTCAGTGTTTTTTAAGCACAGTAATTTAAGTCATTAAAAATGCAATTTTAAAATATCTCTCTAATGACTCAAACAGCATTCTGTTTAACATCATTGCTTAAAAGTAACATCAGTCTGCAGCACTGCATTTTGCAGTATACATAGAACAGAAATCTATTTGCTTTTGTAATGGTTCCTGCTCCTCTTATTTGTTGCCAGAAATAGATGAATAGTCTGCCTTGGTCCATCTGATGCTCTCTTTCTGTGTATCATATGTCATGTATCTGATGGCCTTTTCTTTTAAGCTACCAGTCCAAAGTATTTGTTCTTCAGCATTAATCACACATCATGGTTTACTCTTGGCTTTTTGATTAAATTACTGTAGTAAATTCTACTGCTGTGGTTGAGGGGTGATTTTTGAGGAAAATCAAAGTATGCATGAAGAACTCTATGAGGAAAGAAATCTTTAGAAGCCACATGTATAATTGAAGGATAAGTTAAGTAATATGATGTGAAAATTCAATTAAAATTTAAGTATAGAAATCCTTCAAAAATAGAATGAAAATTTCAAGTGCATTGAAACAGTTTTATGGAAGAAAACCAAAAGCAGTATTTGGCATCTCAAAAGCCAATGAGATGAAAATTCTCTTTATAACAGCCAAGAGAGCTATAAGATAGGACTTACAATACCATGCGTGTCATGCTATTAAAATTAAAACCTTGCTGAGCACACATTGATCAAGTCATTTTAATACACCTGCAATAAATGACTGGACTGTCTGACTATTGCCAGACTACAAGTGGAGAGAGTATGGAGTCGACTCTGAAATATACAGTCCAGGGCACCAAAATCCTTGGTGTTCCTTTGGATGAAACACTATTAGACATGAACACTTCAGTAGCACAGTCTTTCCACTAATATTTAATCTTATTCCTGAAATGGGAGGTATTGGATTAGACCTAAAGCCAACAAACCAGCTATTTTGGCACTCTGACTTAATTCCTGGAAGTACTGAATTTTGGAAGGTACAGGAATCTCTCTCATACCCATACTTTCTCCCCCTTTCTGGTGGCAGTGCTACAGCAAGGTGAAAACTATCTCCTTTCATGCAATTCCCAGTACTATCAGCTCTGCGGAATGAGGGATGAATCCCAGTTTAAACACTTAATTACAGTGAAATGGATGGTGATTCTTCTGGGGTTTGGATGTGTCTCTAACTGTTAACACCTACATTAACAGCTGTAGTCTCTAGCTACATAGTGTCTACAGTTCATCAGTCAGACCCTTCGTTGATTTCTCTAGATTATCCCAGAAATTAAACTCTATTCAAATTGGAAAATGTTATTGTAGGCTTTGGCAGTCCATACTGCAAGTCTTTGGGTTTGTCTACAGTGCTGCTGATAGGTGAGTGCAAGTGAGCATCCATATGTGCATCGCACTCCCCAGCTCACTTGCTTTGTAGGCTGTGGACAGCTAAGCAGCAGCTCTAGGACTGCCTGTCTGGCCATGGTTTCATGGTAGGCTCAGATAGGTGCCATTGGCATGAACAGCTTCCTGTATGACTGCCCAGCATGGACAATCCAAGCCTGGCTTTGGGAGCAAGGGAGCTGGACCTGTTGTGGCTGCTTGTGATATTTCCCCCCCCTGTTCTTTAGTGGACGGTTTTGGTCTTTGCTTCCTTAGAATTCTGCATGTTGCTGGCAGATGTCCTGACTACCCTTTCTGCTTGGGTTGCAAGTTTTCCCTTTCCTTCTAAAAAACTATTTTAGACTATTTTTATTTGGAAATTCCTTAGGAGGTGATAGTTTGCCAGTTAGGCCTTTAGATTTTCTTTGACAGGCTGCTGTCTAGGATAGTAGCAGGCATATGATTTCAGATCTCCATCCATTGTGGGTTAATTTAAGAGCTTAAATGAGAAGCTTGGGTAAAGAACCTCAATGTGTTAGGGTATTTCTGTAATGAATGAAGAAAAGAATTGCCTCTGAATTGCCTTTGAGCCACTCTGTGTCACTAAAGAAGATTTTTTTCCTTGCCTGTTTAGGGTGACTAGATTGCTGACTTGGGTGCCTTAGTTCAGTGCATAGCATCTCTCTAAAGACCTTCAGAGGCAGTGAAATTTGGAGTCACGGTGAATGTGGGTCATCTACCAGAGCAGGCAGTAAATTGGAAAGCCTACCAAAGCATTGAGAGGGAGTGTGGTGTTTGTGCTAGGAAACCTGTTAGGACTAGAAAAAGGGATTTTTTTCTGCTGGGAAGTGCAACATTCTGTCAGGTATTTGAAAGATAAGGATATTTTTAGTGCATGGACAGCTAGGATTCAAATGATATCCCATAGGGAAAGGTATTTTGTGTTGAGTCTTCCAGCAGCAAAATATAAGCTATTTGTTAGCATCAGTAACTAAGGAAAGGAATAATTTTAGGCTTACTCTGATTTTTCAAAAAGCGTGTTTGGTGAACTGTGTCTGCCAGTGACCCCTTGGTTCAGGGAACTAGAATCTGGCTGCACTGCTCCCACTCTGTGTCTGACACTGTGGCCATGAAAGGCAGATATTTAACTATACATGGGATTTTTAAAAATCTGGCACTGAATGTCTTTTTGAAATGTTGCCAGTAATGACATTCCTGAATAACATTCATACTGCTTCAGAGAGAATAAGTACCAGAGTGCCAGCAGACACCTTCCTTTTATTTTCCCTGTGACCAGCAGAAGCTGATTTAAATAGTTAGCATATAGTCAGAAATAGCAGTGTGCTGCATCTAAAATGCTTTTGACCTGAATAACATTCAGTTGATAAACAACAAAACATCATCTGTATATGGAGTGGCATGTAGCATTTCAGGTAGTCATAATCTTGCTTCTGTTGACATCTGTTGTGAATCCCCCAACTCCTGGCACTCCTCTTTGGGGGAGGTGGTATGGTAGCACTGCCTTAGTTGTTTTCTGTCTTTTTAGTGAGTAGCTCTCTAGGTACGGGGGAGCAGGTGCAAGTGGCTTTTTGTACCTAATCCAGAGGGACGGTCTGTTGTGTGAGGAAGTTTCTTATATGCTCCCCTGCTCAGTCCCATCATCACAGTTGGTATGGTTATTCTGTCCTAGAAGCTCTGAACCACAGAAAAATCTTTCTATGTTATTCCACTAATGTTTCCAAAGTTGTGCCCATCAGTTTTATAGAATTAGACCTTTAGTTTTTTTTTTTTTTTTTTTTTTTTTTTTCTTAATAATATGTTCATTAGAAGAATCCAGTGTTGGTTCACATTAAATTAACTTTAGATTATTCTAATCCAAGAAGTGGTTTCAGTTGAGGAAAAGTGTGCTGGGACTGGAGTGCCTATCACAGAGCCAGTGAGGATGGTGTGAGGCACTGCTGATACATCCTTCCATCCTTACACTTTGTAGTCTCCTGGATGCAATACTAGAGTGTGATATAGAATGCCTGGACTCAGATTGCTTCTGTGCTTGCTGAGCATGGGAATGTGAACTTGGATTTTCTGTGACAATTGTGATCATTCCAACCACTGGCTGTTGGTGTTTGGTGAATTTATTTCTACAGCTTTTATTAAAAATCCCCTAACTATCATCCCCCCTCAACTCAACAAACAAAAAACCCTCAAAGTCCAATCTAATTAAAAAAAAGAATAATTTGGCTGTAGCAAAAGGGGAATGGGTTTCTTGACCTGAAATGAATGTTTTCATCTTGCATAATATTTAGGATAAATTAAATTTTGGGACTGATGTGAAATACTTCTGGTTCTTCGTCTGGTGAGCCATAACATCGATTATTCACACATGGGAAGTTTTTTGTGCTGTGTTAGAAAGACAGGCATTTTATGGGAGATTTTAGGTTAACTTTTGGCCTCTCAGAACTGTGGACAAGACTGGAGTCTACCTGATCTCCCTCCCTGGCAGAGGCTAGGAATAACTTATTCACAGTAAGATGACATAGGAGAGATAAGTGCCTGTTTTTCACAACCTGACGCTGCTGTGCCTGCCTGCCTGTCGGGATATATTGGTGCAGGGTGACTGAGATTTGGATGGGGAAGAGGGTCCTTTTTTTTTTTTTTTTTTTTTTTTTTTTTTTTTT